>NC_041388.1:62493388-62561635 GCF_002162155.2 Triticum dicoccoides
TATCAATATTTACCTCTCGACCATTTCGAGACTCCTCGTCATGTCCGTGATCTCATCCAGGACTCCGAAAAACATTCGGTCACTGAGGGAGTCCTGGATTAGGGGGTCTCCGGACAGTCGGACTATCTCCATTGGCCGAACTATTAGACTATGAAGATACAAGATTGAAGACTTTGTTTCGTGTCCGGATGTGACTCTACTTGGCGTGGAAGGCAAGCTAGGCAATACGAATATGGATATCTCCTCCTTTGTAACCGACCTTCTGTAACCCTAACCCTCTCCGGTGTCTATATAAACTGAAGGGTTTTAGTTCGTAGGACAACAACCATAACATACAATCATACCATAGGCTAGCTTCTAGGGTTTAGCCTCTCTGATCTTGTGGTAGATCTACTCTTGTACTACCCATATCATCAATATTAATGAAGCAGGATGTAGGGTTTTACCTCCATCAAGAGGGCCCGAACCTGGGTAAAACATCGTGTCCCCTGCATCCTGTTACCATCCGGCCTAGACGCACAGTTCGGGACCCCCTACCCAAGATCCGCCGATTTTGACACCGACATTGGTGCTTTCATCGAGAGTTCCCCTGTGTCGTCGCCATTAGGCTTGATGGCTCCTACTATCATCGATAGCGATGCGGTCCAGGGTGAGACTTTTCTCCCCGGACAGATCTTCATATTCGGCGGCTTTGCACTGCGGGCTAATTCGCTTGGCCTTCTGGAGCAGATTGAAAGCTACGCCCCTGGCCGTGAGGTCAGATTTGGAAGTTTGAACTACACAGCCGAGATCCGCAGAGACTTGATCTTCGACGGATTTGAGCCACAGCCGGGCGCGCCGCACTGTCACGATGGGTATGACCTAGCTCTGCCGCCGAACAGTACCCCATAGGCTGCGCCCGCATCAGCTCCGACCCTTAGCTCAGAGCCAACTGCGCCAATCGAGGATGGGTGGTTAGACACCGCCTCAGGGGCTGCAGTCTCAATGGCGATCGAGCCGAACACCTGCCTAACCCTCTGCGCAGCCCGTGACTCCAAGGTGCCGGACTCTTTTTCTGACTCCGAACCGCCTGCGCCCCTGCCAATCGAATCCGATTGGGCGCCGATCATGGAATTCACCGCCGGGGATATCTTTCAGCACTCGCCCTTTGGTGACATTCTGAATTCACTAAGGTCTCTCTCTTTGTCAGGAGAGCCCTGGCCGGATTATGGCCAACAGGATTGGGATGCGAATGACGAAGAAATTCGACGCCCACCCACCACACACTTAATAGCCACTGTCGATGACTCAACCGACATGCTCGACTCTGAAGACATCGACAGTATGGACAACGATGCGGGAGGCGAAGAGGAACCACCGCCCACAGAGCGCTGGATGACCACCTCATCATATGACATATACATGGTGGACACACCAAAAGAAGACGACGACGAGGAACGGAAGGACGCACCGAAGGCTTGTTCCCTCGAGAAGCAGTCAAAGTGGCGGTGCAAGCGCCGCCCCAAATCCCGCCTCGACAAAAATAACGATCATACAGACCCAGCGTTGGAGCAGGGCGAACCACTGCCGGACCACGGCAATACGGAGAATCAAACCGAACAAACCAATTCTATCAAAGATAATAGTCCAGACGACATAACGCCGGATAGGCACCCGGAGCAGCAGAATGCCCGACAAAGGCTTGTTGCCACCGCGAGGAGTCTGAAAAAGTAGAAGCAAAGGCTCAAGGCTGCGCAGGACACACTCCAAATTAGATGGAGCAAAGTACTCAACACAGCAGCGAAGTACGGCGGCAATCGCCCTACCAAGAGCTACCCAAAGCAGAAGTTGCTACCTGAATTCGATGAGGAGGCCTCAGACCCCCCACAACCAAAAATAAAAACGGCCACCTGGCCGGATAGACGACCTCACGACCAACATAGAGCGGCAAACAATGCCACCCACAAGCCAATACGCGATCCACGCGAGGGCTCGCACCAAAAGGACGGCGCAACTAGATCCATCTATGGACCACGCAAGCGCGCCCCAGCATACGATGTAACACAACAAACATCCGAACAACGCAGTACACCTAGATACAGGGGTGCCGCACACCCCCTATGTTTCACCGACGAGGTGCTGGACCATGAATTTCTAGAGGGATTCAAACCCGTAAACATAGAGGCATACGACGGAACAACAGACCCTGGGGTCTGGATTGAGGATTATATCCTCCATATCCATATGGCTCGAGGAGATGATCTCCACGCCATCAAGTACTTACCCCTCAAGCTCAAGGGGCCAGCTCGTCACTGGCTTAAAAGCCTCCCCGAAAACTCCATTGGAAGCTGGGAAGAGCTCGAAGACGCTTTTCGGGCAAATTTTCAAGGGACTTATGTCCGACCTCCAGACGCGGACGATTTGAGTCATATAACTCAACAGCCCGGAGAGTCAGCCCGAAAACTTTGGAATATGTTTCTTACTAAAAAGAACCAAATTGTCGATTGTCCGGATGCCGAAGCCTTGGCAGCTTTTAAGCATAGCGTCCGTGACGAATGGCTTTCCAGACACCTCGGCCAAGAAAAGCCGAGAACAATGGCAGCATTAACAAGCCTCATGACCCACTTTTGCGCGGGTGAGGACAGATGGCTAGCCAGATGCAGCACCAGCGACCCCAGTACATCTGAAGTTAGAGATGGAAACGGGAAATCACGGTGCAAAAGCAAGGATGATTGTGGTAAACTAATAAGCAAAGACTCAAATCATAAAAGACACTCCAAGCAAAACACATATCATGTGGTGAATAAAAATATAGCTCCAAGTAAAGTTACCGATAGAAGTAGACGAAAGAGGGGATGCCTTCCGTGGCATCCCCAAGCTTTGGCTTTTAGGTGTCCTTAGATTATCTTGGGGGTGCCATGGGCATCCCCAAGCTTAGGCTCTTGCCACTCCTTGTTCCATAATCCATCAAATCTTTACCCAAAACTTGAAAACTTCACAACACAAAACTTAAGGTAGAAAACTCGTGAGCTCCGTTAGCGAAAGAAAACAAAATACCACTTCAAGGTATTGTAATGAACTCATTCTTTATTTATATGGGTGTTAAACCTACTCTATTCCAACTTCTATATGGATTATAAACTATTTTACTAGCCATAGATTCATCAAAATAAGCAAACAACACATGAAAAACAGAATCTGTCAAAAACAGAACAGTCTGTAGTAGTCTGTAGCTAGAGCAAGATCTGGAACCCAAAAAATTCTAAAATAAATTGCTGGACGTGAGAAATTTATCTGTTAATAATCTGAGAAAAGAATTAACTAAATAGAACTTTCCAAATAAAAATGAAAGCAGTTCTCGTGAGCGCTAAAGTTTCTGTTTTTACAGCAAGTTCAACCAGACTTTCCCCAAGTCTTCCCAACGGTTCTACTTGGCACAAACACTAATTAAACACAAAAAACACAACCAAAACAGAGGCTATATAATTTATTTATTACTAAACAGGAGCAAAATCAAGGAATAAAAATAAAATTGGGTTGCCTCCCAACAAGCGCTATCGTTTAACGCCCCTAGCTAGGCATAACAAGCAAGAATAGATCTAGGTATTGCCATCTTTGGTAGGCAATCCATAAGTGGCTCTCATGATAGATTCATATGGTAATTTTATTTTATTTCTAAGGAAGTGTTACATGCCCTTTTTAATGGAAATTGAAATCTAATACTCCCTTCCTTCATATCGATAATTGCACCAATCGTTCTAAGGAAAGGTCTACCAAGAATAATAGGGCAAGAAGGATTGCAATCTATATCAAGAACGATAAAATCTACAGGCACATAATTCCTATTAGCAACAATAAGAACATCATTAATTCTTCCCATAGGTTTCTTAATAGTGGAATCCGCAAGATGCAAGTTTAGAGAGCAATCATCAAAATCACGGAAATCTAGTAAATCACAGAAAGTTTTGGGAATAGTAGAGACACTAGCACCCAAATCACACAAAGCATAAAACTCATAATTCTTAATTTTAATTTTAATAGTTGGTTCCCACTCATCATAAAGTTTTCTAGGGATAGAAACTTCCAATTCAAGTTTTTCTTCATAAGATTGCATCAAGGCATCAACGATATGTTTAGTAAACGCTTTATTTTGACTATAAGCGTGAGGAGATTTTAGCACGGATTGCAACAAGGAAATACAATCAATCAAAGAGCAATTTTCATAGTTAAATTCCTTGAAATCCATAATAGTGGGTTTACCAACATCTAGGGTTTTAATTTCTTCGATCCCACTTTTATCAAATTTAGCATCAAGATCAACAAATTCCGAATTCTTAGAACGCCTTCTAGGTAAAGGTGGATCATATTCAGTACCATCATTATCAAGATTCATATTGCAAAACAAAGATTTAATAGGGGACACATCAATAACTTTTAGATCTTCATCATTATTTTCATAGGAACTAGAAGAACACGCTTTTATAAAGGCATCTTTCTTAGCACGCATCCTAGCGGTTCTTTCTTTGCACTCGTCAATGGAAATTCTCATGGCTTTGAGAGACTCATTGATATCATGATTAGGTGGAATAGATCTAAGTTTCAAAGAATCAACATCAAGAGCAATTCTATCAACATTCCCAGCCAAATCATCAATCTTAAGTAATTTTTCTTCAATCATAGCATTAAAATTCTTTTGCGAAGAAATAAATTCTTTAATATTAGATTCAAAATCAGGGGGCATCTTATTATAATTTCCATAAGCATTGTTGTAGGAATTACCATAATTATTAGAGGGATTACTAGGGTAAGGCCCAGGATTAAAATTTCCTCTATACACGTTGTTACCAAAATTGTTCCAACCAACAAAATTCACATCCATAGATTCATTATTATTCTCAATCAAAGTAGACAAGGGCACATCATTAGGATAAGAATAAACACTCTTATTAGCAAATAGTTTCATAAGTTCATCCATCTTTCCACTCAAAACATTAATTTCTTCTATCACATGCACCTTTTTAGTAGATCTTTCAGTATGCCATTGAGAATAATTAACCATAATATTATCTAGGAGTTTAGTAGCTTCTCCTAAAGTGATTTCCGTAAAAGTGCCTCCCACGGCCGAATCTAAAAGATTTCTAGAAGCAAAATTCAATCCGGCATAAATTTTTTTGTATAATCATCCACAAATTCAAACCATGAGTAGGGAAATTATGTATCATTAATTTCATTCTCTCCCAAGCTTGTGCAACATGCTCATGATCAAGTTGTTTAAAATTCATAATATCGTTTCTAAGAGAGATGATCTTAGCGGGAGGAAAATACTGAGAGATAAAAGCATCTTTGCACTTGTTCCATGAATCAATACAATTTTTAGGCAAAGATGAAAACCAAGCTTTAGCATGATCTCTAAGCGAAAAAGGAAATAGCTTCAATTTAACAATATCATTATCGACATCTTTTTTCTTTTGCGTGTCACACAAATCAACGAAGTTGTTAAGATGTGTAGTGGCATCTTCACTACGAAGGCCGGAGACCGGATCTTTCATGACAAGATTCAACAAAGCAGTATTAATTTCACAAGATTCAGCATCAGTAAGAGGAGCAATCGGAGTGCTAAGGAAATCATTATTATTGGTATTGGTGAAGTCACACAATTTAGTATTATCTTGAGCCATCGCGACTGATAACCCACAAGTATAGGGGATCACAATAGTTTTCGATAAGTAAGAGTGCCGAACCCAACAAGGAGCTAAAGGTAGAACAAATATTCCCTCAAGTTCTATCGACCATCGATACAACTCTACGCACGCTTGACGTTCACTTTACCTAGAACAAGTATGAAACTATAAGTACTTTGTAGGTGTTGTTGGATAGGTTTGCAAGATAATAAAGAGTACGTAAGTAGGGGATGTTTAGATAAAGAAACAATAAAGTAAATATAGCGAGTGTGTAAAAGTGGTGATAGGAGTTGCGAAATTGCCCCAAAGCAATTGACTACTTTACTAGACCGATAGTAAGTATTATGTGGGAGAGGCCACTGCTAGCATGTCATCCCTGACTTGGAATTCTATGCACTTATGATTGGAACTATTAGCAAGCATCCGCAACTACTAACATTCATTAAGGTAAAACCCAACCATAGCATTAAGATAAATTGGCCCCCCTTCAATCCCGTATGCATCAATTTCTATTCTAGGTTGAAGCTTCTGTCACTCTTGCCCTCCAATACATAGTCCTATCAACATACAACTAAACCTAGGGTGTGATCCACTCGCGCAATCATATGATGGGCACCAAAGGACAGCAACATAACCACAAGCAAGTTAAATCAATCATAGTAATTCATCAACCACCGATAGGACAACGAAAATCTACTCAGACATCATAGGATGGCAACACATCATTGGATAATAATATGAAGCATAAACACCATGTTCAAGTAGAGGGTACAGCGGGTTGCGGGAGAGTGGACCGCTATAGATAGAGGGGGAAGGTGATGGAGATGTTGGTGAAGATGGCGGAGGTGTTGGTGAAGATCACGGTGATGATGATGATGGCCAAGGCGGCGTTCCGGCGCCACCGGAGGAGAGGGGGAGAGGGGCCCCCTTCTTTCTCTTCTTCCTTGACCTCCTCCCTAGATGGGAGAAGGGTTTCCCCTCTGGTCCTTGGCCTCCATGGCATGGGAGGGGCGAGAGCCCCTCCGATATTGGATCTATATCTCTGTTTCTCTCTGGTTCTGCGTTCTCCCCTGGCTCTGTTTCACCGCTTCGTATATATATGGAGATCCGTAACTCCGATTGGCCTGAAACCTTCGCCGTGATTTTTTCCCGAATATTAGCTTTCTTGCGGGAAAAGAAGAGTGTCAACCATCTTACGGTGGGCTCACGAGGGTAGGGGGCGCGCCCCCTGCCTCGTGATCACCTTGGGCACTGGTTCGCATTGATTTTCCTTCCGAATTTTCCATATTTTCCAAAAATAAGCTCCATCCGTTTTTATCCCGTTTGGACTCCGTTTGATATGGATATTCTGCGAAACCAAAAACATGCAACAGACATGAACTGGCACTGGGCACTGGATCAATATGTTAGTCCCAAAAATAGTATAAAAAGTTGCCAAAAGTATATGAAAGTTCAATAATATTGGCATGGAACAATCAAAAATTATAGATACGATGGAGACGTATCAGCATCCCCAAGCTTAATTCCTGCTCGTCCTCGAGTAGGTAAATGATAAAAAAGATAATTTTTGATGTGGAATGCTACCTAGTATAATCTTGATCATATGTCTAATCATGTCATGAATATTAAGATACGAGTGATTCAAAGCAATAGTCTATCATTTGACATAAAAACAATAATACTTCAAGCCTACTAATAAAGCAATCATGTCTTTTCAAAATAACATGGCCAAAGAAAGTTATCCCTACAAAATCATATAGTCTGGCTATGCTCCATCTTCACCACACAAAATATTCACATCATGCACAGCCCCGATGACAAGCCAAGCAATTGTTTCATACTTTTGACGTTCTCAAACCTTTTCAACTTTCACGCAATACATGAGCGTGAGCCATGGACATAGCACTATAGGTGGAATAGAATATGATGGTGGAGAAGACAAAAAGGAGAAGATAGTCTCACATCAACTAGGTGTATCAACGGGCTATGGAGATGCCCATCAATAGATATCAATGTGAGTGAGTAGGGATTGCCATGCAACGGATGCACTAGAGCTATAAGTGTATGAAAGCTCCAACTGAAACTAAGTGGGTGTGCATCCAACTTGCTTGCTCATGAAGACCTCGGGCATTTGAGGAAGCCCATCATTGGAATATACAAGCCAAGTTCTATAATGAAAATTCCCACTAGTATATGAAAGTGATAACTCAAGAGACTATCTATATGAAGAACATGGTGCTACTTTGAAGCACAAGTGTGGAAAAAGGATAGTAGCACTGCCCCTTCTCTCTTTTTCTCCCATTTTTTTTTCATTTTTTTATATTTTTTTGGTGGGATTCTTTGGCCTCTTTTTTTATTTGGGATTATTTGGCCTCTTTTATTTTTTGTAAAGTCCGTAGTCTCATCCCAACTTATGGGGGAATCATAGTCTCCATCATCCTTTCCTCACTGGGGCAATGCTCTAATAATGATGATCATCACACTTTTATTTACTTACAACTCAATGTCTAGAACAAAGATATGACTCTATATGGATGCCTCCAGCGGTGTACCGGGATGTGCAATGATCTAGCATAGCAATGACATCAAAAAACGGACAAGCCATGAAAACATCATGCTAGCTATCTTATGATCATGCAAAGCAATATGACAATGAATGCTCAAGTCATGTATATGATGATGATGGAAGTTGCATGGCAATATATCTCGGAATGGCTATGGAAATGCCATGATAGGTAGGTATGGTGGCTGTTTTGAGGAAGGTATATGGTGGGTTTATGGTACCGGTGAAAGTTGCGCGGTACTAGAGAGGCTAGCAATGGTGGAAGGGTGAGAGTGCGTATAATCCATGGACTCAACATTAGTCATAAAGAACTCACATACTTATTGCAAAAATCTATTAGTCATCGAAACAAAGTACTACGCGCATGCTCCTAGGGGGATAGATTGGTAGGAAAAGACCATCGCTCGTCCCCGACCACCACTCATAAGGAAGACAATCAATAAATACCTCATGCTCCGACTTCATTACATAACGGTTCACCATACGTGCATGCTACGGGAATCACAAACCTTAACACAAGTATTTCTGCAATCCACAACTACCCACTAGCATGACTCCAATATCACCATCTTTATATCGCAAAACTATTACAAGGAATCAAACATATCATATTCAGTGATCTACAAGTTTTATGTAGGCTTTTATGACTAACCATGTGAATGGCCAATTCCTGTCATCTCTCTAAACAGATATAAGTGAAGCAAGAGAGTTTAATTCTTTCTACAAAAAATATGCCCATGCTCTAACAAATATAAGTGAAGCAAAAGAGCATTCTACAAATGGCGGTTGTCTATGAAAAGAGAAACAGGCAATCCAAACTTCAAATGATATAAGTGAAGCACATGAAGCATTCTATAAAGCCATACTCAAAAGATATAAGTGAAGTGCAAAGAGCATTCTATAAATCAACCAAGGACTATCTCATACCAGCATGGTGCATAAAAAGAAAAACCTAGATGCAAAAGACGCTCCAAGACTTGCACATATCGCATGAACGAAACAAATCCGAAAACATACCGATATTTGTTGAAGAAAGAGGGGATGCCTCCCCAGCATCCCCAAGCTTAGACACTTGAGTCTCCTTGAATATTTACTTGGGGTGCCTCGGGCATCCCCAAGCTTGAGCTCTTGCCTCTCTTCCTTCTTCTCACATCGAGACCTTCTCAATCATCGAACACTTCATCCACACAAAACTTCAACAGAAAACTCAGTAAGATCCGTTAGTATAATAAAGCAAATCACTACTCTAAGTACTGTTGAAACCAATTCATATTTTGTTTTTGCATTGTGTCTACTGTAATATAACTTTTTCATGGCTTAATCCACTTATATGAATCGATAGTTTCATCAAAACAAGCAAACTATGCATCAAAAACAGAATTTGTCTAAAACAGAACAGTCTGTAATAATTTGAACATTCACCATACTTCTTATACTTGAAAAATTCTACCAAAATTAGGAAAAATAAACAATTTGTATAGGAAGACAGTGCAAAAATAATCAGAACCATTTGACGTTCCAGCTAAAAATGTAAAATCGCGCACTACAGCCAAAGTTTCTGTCCTGCACCGTACAAACTATCAAGCAAATGTAAACATCCTAAAGGCAAACCTTGGCATATTATTTTTATAATACAATGGAATTGTACAAGGGGATAATTATTTTTGTTGAAAATTTTCTGTAATCAAGGTTCACAAAGTTTCCGTGAGCATGAACAAAGTTCAAGGAGCTCTCCCACTTCAACAATGCTTGTCTTTCTCACTTTCGCTTTCCTTTTTGAAAAAGTTTTGGGTTCCCCTCTTTATTTTTGTTGTTTTTAAACTATATAAAAGCACTCAACAGAAATAAATTACTCTCTAAAACTTCTGGGTTGTCTCCCTGGCAGCGCTTTCTTTAAAGCCATTAAGCTAGGCATGTAGTGCTCAAGTAGTGAATCCACCTGTATCCCAAGGTATATCAAAGCCAATTTTAATTAACAATGATTTGTAATTTAGTAGTGAGCACAAAGCAACATATATCAAGAAATGACGAAGTCTAACTCTCTTCCTATGCATCGGCATGTCATAAAAGAACAATTCATGCACACCTAGTAAAGGCCAATGCATAGTATAAACAGTTTCTTGCAATTTTATCATGTTGGAAACATAGAGAGGTGGAGATATAGTTCCTCTCTCATAATAATTGCAAGTAGGAGCAGCAAGCACATGCATATTATATTTATCTAAATCATCATATGCAACGGTAAAAGGCAACCCATCAATATAATCCTTAATAAGTGCAAACTTCTCCGATATAGTATAATCGGGAGAATTCAAAAAGATAATAGGACTATCATGCGTGGGTGCAATAGCAACAATTTCATGTTTAACATAAGGAACTATAGCAAGTTCATCTCCATAAGCATAATTCATATTGGCATCTTGGCCATAAGCATAGCAAGCATCATCAAAAAGGGATATTTCAAGAGAATCAAATGGATCATAACAGTCATCATAGCAATCATCCTTCGGTAAGCACGAAGGGGAATTAAAAAATGTATGAGTTGAAGAGTTACTCTCATTAGAAGGTGGGCACGGGTGATCAATCCGCTCTTCCTCCTTTTGTTCTTCGCTCTCCTCATCATATTTCATCCAATGAGCTCACAGTTTCATCAATTTCTTCTTCAATAGACTCCTGCAAAATATTAATCTCTTCTTGGACAGCGGAGTAGTCCTCAATACATAGTTTATCATAAGCATTAGAAGCATAATTATCATAGCAATATTTAAGTATGGAAAAATTTTCATATTTGTGAAAAGTAGCATCATACGTTTCAATCAAAGAAGCAAATTCGTAAGCACCCTTAAAAGCAACAAATTCTTCAATTTGTTGAATATCATAGTAACTATAAACACCTTTAGCATAAGAAGATAAGATTCCATTATCAATAAACTCACATTGGTAGGGAATGTGTTTCTTAGGGTTTTCAGAACAACAAGTAACATCATATATTTCACATAAATTCCAAGCATAGCATTGCAAACGATGAATTTGATCCAGTAAAGTTTTCCCTTTTTCAGATATTCGGTGTCGCACATAATAAGCATGCTCATATTAAGATTGGCCCTCAACTAAGCTAGTTGGGGTTTCAGCATGAGCACATAGGGATCGAAGATGATCCAAGTAATAAGCTTCAGTAGTGTGATAGATTTTGAGTGGTTCTTCAACCATTGGTTTAGTAGGTACAACTAATTTTTTTTGGTATTTTGCGTTTCCTACCCATAACTAAAGATAGAAAACAACTAGGAACAACAAATAAAAATTACTTAGTGATAAAGCAAACAAGCACACACAAGAATATTCACCCCACGCTATTGCTCCCCGGCAATGGCGCCAGAAAAAGGTCTTGATAACCCACAAGTATAGGGGATCGCAACAGTTTTTGATAAGTAAGAGTGTCGAACACAATGAGGAGCTAAAGGTAGAACAAATATTCCCTCAAGTTCTATCGACCACCGATACAACTCTACACATGCTTAACGATCGCTTTACCTAGAACAAGTATGAAACTAGAAGTACTTGGTAGGTGTTGTTGGATAGGTTTGCAAGATAATAAAGAGTACGTAAATAAAAAGTAGGGGCTGTTTAGATAAAGAAACAATAAAGTAAATATAGCGAGTGTGGAAAAGTGGTGATAGAAGTTGCGAAATTGCCCCTAAGCAATTGACTACTTTACTAGACCGATAGCAAGTATTATGTGGGAGAGGCCACTGCTAGCATGTCATCCCCGACTTGGAATTCTATGCACTTATGATTGGAACTATTAGCAAGCATCCGCAACTACTAACGTTCATTAAGGTAAAACCCAACCATAGCATTAAGATAAATTGGTCCCCCTTCAATCCCGTATGCATCAATTTCTATGCTAGGTTGAAGCTTCTGTCACTCTTGCCCTCCAATACATAGTCCTATCAACATACAACTAACCCTAGGGTGTGATCCACGTGCGCAATCATATGATGGGCACCAAAGGACAGCAACATAACCACAAGCAAATTAAATCAATCATAGTAATGCATCAACCACCGATAGGACAACGAAAATCTACTCAGACATCATAGGATGGCAATACATCATTGGATAATAATATGAAGCATAAAGCACCATGTTCAATTAGAGGGTACAGCGGGTTGCGGGAGAGTGGACCGCTGTAGATAGAGGGGGAAGGTGATGGAGATGTTGGTGAAGATGGCGGAGGTGTTGGTGAAGATCGCGGTGATGATGATGATGGCCATGGCGGCGTTCCGACGCCACCGGAGGAGAGGGGGAGAGGGGCCCCCTTCTTCCTCTTCTTCCTTGACCTCCTCCCTAGATGGGAGAAGGGTTTCCCCTCCGGTCCTTGGCCTCCATGGCATTGGAGAGGCGAGAGCCCCTCCGAGATTGGATCTATCTCTCTGTTTCTCTCTGGTTCTACGTTCTCCCTGGCTCTCTTTCACCGTTTCGTATATATATGGAGATCTGTAACTCCGATTGGCCTGAAACCTTTGCCGTGATTTTTTCCAAATATTAGCTTTCTTGCAGCAAAAGAAGAGCGTCAACCGCCTTACGGTGGGCTCACGAGGATAGGGGGCGCGCCCCCCTGCCTCGTGACCACCTCGGGCACTGGTTCGCGTTGATTTTCCTTCCAAATTTTCCATATTTTCCAAAAATAAGCTCGGTCAGTTTTTATCCCGTTTGGACTCCGTTTGATATGGATATTCTGCGAAACCAAAAATATGCAACAGACATGAACTGGCACTGGGCACTGGATCAATATGTTAGTCCCAAAAATAGTATAAAAAGTTGCCAAAAGTATATGGTTCAATAATATTGGCATGGAACAATCAAAAATTATAGATACGACGGAGACGTATTAGCAACAAACAAGCAATCCAACACACAAGCAAACAAGAGCAAACAGGCAAAAGAGGTAAATAGAGAGGGGGATAGAGAGAGAGAGAGAAAGAGAGAGAGAGAGAGGGCGAATAAAACGGCAATGGTGAAGTGGGGGAGAGGAAAACAAGAGGCAAATGGCAAATAATGTAATGCGGGAGATAGGGATTGTGATGGGTACTTGGTATGTTGACTTTTGCGCAGACTCCTCGGCAACAGCGCCAGAAATTCTTCTTGCTACCTCTTGAGCACTGCGTTGGATTTCCCCAAAGAGGAAGGGATGATGCAGTAAAGTAGCATAAGTATTTCCCTCAGTTTTTGAGAACCAAGGTATCAATCCAGTAGGAGGCTACGCTCGAGTCCCTCGTACCTACACAAAAACAATAGCTCAACGCAACCAACACGCTTAGGGGTTGTCAATCCCTTCACGGTCACTTACGAAAGTGAGATCTGATAGAGATGATAAATAATATTTTTTTGGTATAGAGATGCAAAGTAAATAAAGTAAAAGCAAAGTAAAAGCAAAGCAATAGTAAAGTGATGGAGATTGATATGATGAGAAAGAGACCCGGGGGCCATAGGTTTCACTAGTGGCTTCTCTCAAGAGCATTAGTATTTTATAGTGGGTGAACAAATTACTGTTGAGCAATTGACAGAATTGAGCATAGTTATGAGAATATCTAGGTATGATCATGTATATAGGCATCACGTCCGAGACAAGAAGACTGAAACGATTCTGCATCTACTACTATTACTCCACTCATCGACCGCTATCCAGCATGCATCTAGAGTATTAAGTTAAAAACAGAGTAACACCTTAAGCAAGATGACATGATGTAGAGGGATAGTTTCATGCAATATGATAAAAACCCCATCTTGTTATCCTCTATGGCAACAATACAATATGTGCCTTGCTGCCCCTTCTGTCACTAGGAAAGGACACCGCAAGATTGAACCCAAAGCTAAGCACTTCTCCCATGGCAAGAACAACCAATCTAGTAGGCCAAACCAAACTGATAATTCGAAGAGACTTGCAAAGATAACCAATCATACATAAAAGAATTCAGAGAAGATTCAAATATTATTCATAGATAGACTTGATCATAAACCCACAATTCATCGATCTCAAGAAACACACCGCAAAAAGAAGATTACATCGAATAGATCTCCACGAGAGAGGGGGAGAACATTGTATTGAGATCTAAAAAGAGAGAAGAAGCCATCTAGCTACTAGCTATGGACCCGTAGGTCTGAAGTAAACTACTCACACTTCATCGGAGGGGCTTGGATGATGATGTAGAATCCCTCCGTGATCGATGCCTCCTCCGGCGGAGCTCCGGAACAGGCCCCAAGATGGGATCTCGTGGATACAGAAAGTTACGGCGGTGGAATTAGGTTTTTGGCTCCGTCCCCGGTTGTTTGGGGGTATGTGGATATATATAGGAGGAAGAAGTGTGTCGGTGGAGCTTCGAGGGGCCCACGGGGCAGGGGGCGCGCCCCTACCCTCGTGAGCACCTCGTGGCTTTCTTGACGGAGGGTCCAAGTCTCCTGGATCTTATCTGATGAGAAAATCATGTTTCCGAAGGTTTCATTCCGTTTGGACTGCATTTGATATTCCTTTTCTTCGAAACCCTAAAACAGGCAAAAAACCAGTAATTCTGGGCTGGGCCTCCGGTTAATAGGTTAGTCCCAAAAATAATATAAAAGTGGAAAATAAAGCCCAATAATGTCTAAAACAGTAGATAATATAGCATGGAGCAATCAAATATTATAGATACGTTGGAGACGTATCAAGGAGCCGTACTTGGCCTGGGGGCCACAGTACTACGGCTCCAGAGGAGCGGTACTATCATGGGCACCTGCGATACTACCGCACCGAAGTACGGTACTACCACTCAAGAAGGAGCAGTACTACCGCAGCCCATCAACAGCAGCCAGGACAAGGTGAAGAGAATAAACGGAGGATCCTCCAAAGTGCAGGGGAAAGGAGGGGACAAGGAAGAAAACATGTACGTGATGATTCCACCCAAACCTTTCCGACGCGGACCCCCTCTTAATAGTACGACTTTCCTACGACTCAAATCCACCAAAAAGAAATGTAGAAAAAACATCGTCTTCAATAGTCTTCGAGGGGCACCAAACCGTCTTGTGCCTAGCGATGAAACGCCTGGGAAACTCAAGGCACACGATTAGTCCGCAAAAGCATTATCATCAATCACCAAAACACCTTAGGGATAAATATGCCCTTACAACAGTGAAGCAAACCACCCCAGAACTGTGCAGTCTCGTCATATGAAATTCAGTGGGGAACAATCAATAACGGAAAAAGGATACCCGAGTTGGAAATGGTTTCCTTAAGTCAGATATATATTCATACTTGTTCCCTGAGCAACCAAATCTCGAAGAAGGGATTTATTTAAGGGGGGAAGGTTTGTCACATCCTGATTTTTGGCCCTTTCTTTTTCTTTTGATTTTCTGAGATTTTTTCTTGAGTTTTCTTTTTCTGTGGCTATGTGGTCTGTAAACTGAAGAAGATGACCTCTTCTTTCTTTCCAGAGTGGCTTGTCATCCTAAAACCCTTCCCAAGACCTTGCCATTTCCATCTTGGACCCTCTCAGTAATGCACATCATAATAAGCCTTGCAATCAAAGTGACTAATGAGTTAGTTGCAGGATGATGTATTACAAAACGAGTAAAGAGACTTGCCGGTAACGAGATTGAACTAGGTACGAAGATTCCGATGATCGAATCTCGGGCAAGTAACATACTGAGAGACAAAGGGAATAACGTATGTTGTCATAACAGTTCGACCGATAAAGATCTTCATAGGATATGTAGGATCCAATATGGGCATCTAGGTTACGCTTTTGGTTATTGACCGGAGAGGTGTCTCGGTCATGTCTACATAGTTCTCGAACCCGTAGGGTCCGCACGCTTAACGTTCGATGACGATGTTGTATTATATGAGTTATGTGATTTGGTGACCGACTGTTGTTCGGAGTCCCGGACGAGATCACGGAGATAACAAGGAGTCTTGAACTGGTTGAGATGTAAAGATTGACATATGGGACGATGGTATTCGAACACCAAAAGTGTTCTGGGGGGGGGGGGGTACCGGGTACACATCGGGTCACCGAAAGGGGTTCCGGGCACCCCCAGGAAAAGATATGGGCCTAATGGGACAAGAGGGGAAACACACCAGCCACGAGGGGCTGGTGCGCCCCCATATGGGTCAAACCATAGGAGAAGGAAAGACGGGAAGGGAGAAGGAAAGGGCGGGATTCGGCCTCCCCATTCCTTCCCTCCTCCCTCCTCTTTCCTTCCCCCTCCGGCAGATAAGGAAGGGGGGAGTGCCGGCCATGGGGAGACCCCAAGTAGGATTCGACCTACTTGCGCCTCCTTGGCTGCCTCCCCTCTCCCTCCCACCTATATATATATGTGGGGGATGCCCCTAGCACAAACCAGACAATTTCCTAGCCGTGTGCGGCACCCCCCTCCACCGTCTACACCCTCGGTCATATTTTCGTAGTGCTTAGGCGAAGCCCTACAAGGATCACTTCACCATCACCGTCACCATGCCGTCGTGCTAATGGAACTCATCTACTACCTCGATGTCTTTATGGATCAAGAAGGCAAGGGATGTCACCAAGCTGAACGTGTGCAGAACTCGGAGGTGTTGTATGTTCGGTACTCGATCGGTGGATCTCGAAGAAACTTCGACTACATCAACCGCTTTGTGAAATGCTTCTACTTACGGTCTACGAGGGTATGTAGACACACTCTCCCCCCTCATTGCTATGCATCTCCATGGATAGATCATTGCATGTGCCTAGAATTTTTTTCCATTCAATGTTTCCCAACATATTGACCCAAGCTTGTGAGTCTCCAAGGCATCGTCAGGAATAGACTTGTACATATTGGCCATGGAGTTGTGATCTTTCCTAGGCTTGGCATATACATCATTGTCATTCTCATCTTCCATAGGGGCATTGATCAACTTATCCCACTCAGAGATTGTTAATTGATATTTGGTTCCCTCAGTCATCCAGACAATCCTTCCATCTAGGTAGAAGTGAGTAGTGGAATAGAATTGCATTATCATCTCATCGTTCCACTTGGTCAACTTCTGACCAACAAACTTGTCCACTTCATTCATCCTGAAGATCTCATGCACACCTGGGAAGTAGTCCTCATTGTCATCAATATATGTCCAGTCAACCCACGTCATGTCACTAATAATGGGCTTCTTGTCCAACAGGATTATCTCATAGAAATCCTGTTGTTCCTTCATGTGGAAATGATAATCTACAGTAGTCCTTCTCCTAGTGGCATAAGGATCAGTCTGTCTCCATAATATCATACCTGCATCCTTCCTTTCCTTCATGTTTTTAGCCACTGGATGATCATCACTATGATCTGGAATTTTTGGCTTCAGCTTTCTAAGCACTTGTGACTCTTCTTCTTGTTGAACTTCAGGCACTGGGGCCTTGTTCTTCTTAGCAGCAGATATGTTCCTGGTGGATCTCTTGGGTCCAGAAGGTTTTGGAGCTTGAACTTGAGTTTGAGGCTTGGGGCCTGAGTTTGGCTTAGATGGAGTAGCCCCAGTCCTTATGGCATCCCCCACGAGCTTTTGAGTCTTTGCAGGAGGTGCAACAGGCTCTTCCTCCTCCTCTTCTGCTTCATCAGAGTCTCTCATCATAGATGGTTTGCCAATGACTCTGGCAATGGTCTCCCTCACTCAATCCTTCCTCTTCTTTCCTCCAGCAGCCTCTTCTTCTCTTGGTTCAGTGAACTCGATAGTTTCTTGAGTGGAGGCTTTGGCTCTTGACATAGGCTTCCTCTTAGCAGGAGCCTTCATTTGCATACCAGGCTCGGTGGCAGCAGCAGCAGCTTGCTTTTTCTTGAGCATCTTTTCTTGGAGGTCACCTCCTCCTTAGCAACAAAGTCTTCATCCTCACCCTCAGATGTTTTCTTCTTCCTTTCCCTAGTAGCAGCCTTAGGCAAGTTGCTTGGAGTGCTTCTGCTACCTTCATCATAGCTACTTGAGGGACTAGTGCCCTCACTGAGATTCACTTGCTCTTCAAACCTGTTCTAGCTGTAACTGCCCTCTGACATATCTGAAGGTGGCCTTGTGAATAAATGGATATAGATAGAGTGGATGAGAATCACAAAGTACAACTATTTTGCAAAAAATACTGAGACAAAAACTCAACTTTAGTTTTCTACAAAAAGCATTTCGGAGCTACCGATTTGACAAAGTCGATGACACCGAATCACAAACAAAGTCTAAACACACAGTTTCAGTTAGACCAAAATGCAGTTCAGTGACTCCGAGATGCTAGGGTTTCATAGAGTAAGTGATTTTGGTCACACCGATCAGTACATTTCGGTCAGACTGGGTTGTACTTGTGCAATGGCTTCAGCCAAATCGGTGAGACCGAGATCCTCATATCGGTCGGTCCGAGATGAGTTTGGCAGAAACCTAACCCTAAGTTTTTGCATCTAAAGGATTCTTTTGGTGGATAGATTGATCTCATTCGTGGAAAGAACAATGGCAATGATCTTTGTGCAAGAATCAGAATAAGAGAACGCACCAAGAGGTCAAGTCCGTACCCTAACTTGGCGACGAACTTGCTACGCCGGCAACGACGGTGGGAATCCCATTGACAGCGACAGAAACCAGCGATTGGAGGTCACTGGCGATGATTTGGAGACCAAGGGGGTGGCAGAAGTGGGAGGCGCGGATGAGTGGTTTGGATAAATTTCCAAATTTTCAACCTGCGATATATATACCCAGTCACTGTCGGTGTGACCGAGTGGAATGACTCGGTGGCACCGAGATGCAAAACTGCTAGCAGTTGCTGCAACTCAGTGTGACCGAACTGTTCTAATTGGTTGCACCAAGATGAAAACCTAGATCAACTTAATAAAATCGGTGAGACCAAGTAGGAGTGAGTTGGTTTGACCGAGATGCATTAAGAGGTTTTGGAAGTTTAATCCCTTGAAGGATTGGTGGCTCTGTCGGATCGAAAGTATGTCTAGAGGGGGGGGGGTGATTAGACTACTTGACCAAATAAAAATCTAGCCTTTTCCCAATTTTAGTTCTTGACAGATTTTAGCTATCTTAGCACAAGTCAAGCAATCTCCACACAATTCAAGCAAGCATGCAAAAGAGTATATGAGCAGCGGAAAGTAAAGCATGCAACTGGCAAGAATGTAAAGGGAAGGGTTTGGAGGATTCAAGCGCAATTGGAGACACGGATGTTTTTGTCGTGGTTCCAATAGGTGGTGCTATCATACATCCACGTTGATGGAGACTTCAACCCTTGGAGGGTAACGGTTGCGCGAGTCCACGGAGGGCTCCACCCATGAAGGGTCCACGAAGAAGCAACCTTGTCTATTCCATCACGGTCGTCGCCCACGAAGGACTTGCCTCACTAGCGGTAGATCTTCACGAAGTAGGCGATCTCCTTGCCCTTACAAACTCCTTGGTTCAACTCCACAATCTTGTCGAAGGCTCCCAAGTGACACCTAGCCAATCTAGGAGACACCACTCTCCAAGAAGTAACAAATGGTGTGTTGATGATGAACTCATTGCTCTTGTGCTTCAAATGATAGTCTCCCCAACACTCAACTCTCTCTCACAGGATTTGGATTTGGTGGAAAGAAGATTTGAGTGGAAAGCAACTTGGGGAAGGCTAGAGATCAAGATTCATATGGTTGGAATGGAATATCTTGACCTCAACACAAGTGTAGGTGGTTCTCTCTCAGAAAATGTGTATTGGAAGTGTAGGTATGTTCTGATGACTCTCTCCATGAATGAAGAGTGGGTGGAGGGGTATATATAGCCTCCACACAAAATCTAACCGTTACACACAATTTGCCAAACTCGGTGGGACCGAATGGTTAAACTCGGTCGGACCGATTCAGCAAACCTAGTGACCGTTAGGATTTTCGATGGGACTGAGATGCAACTCGGTAGGACCGATATGGTTAGGGTTAGGGCATAACGTAATCTCGTTGTGACCGATTACACAAACTCAGTGGGACCGATTTTGGTAATAAGCTAACCAGAGAGTTGGTCAGGTAAACTCGGTGGGACCGATTCGCTCATCTCGGTGAGACCGAAATGTTACAAAAGGGAAACAGAGAGTTTACATTGCAATCTTGGTGGGACCGATCGCTCATCTCGGTAAGACTGAAACGTTATGAAGGGAAACAGAGAGATTACAATCCCATCTCGGTGAGACCGAGATCCCTATCGGTGAGACCGATTTGCCTAGGGTTTGTGGCAGTGGCTATGACATTTGAAACTCGGTGGCGCCGGATAGAAAGAATCGGTGGGGCCGAGTTTGACTTTTGGTTTAGGTCATATGTGGATGTGGGAAGGTAGTTGAGGATTTTGGAGCATATCACTAAGCATTTTGAGCAAGCAAGCCATTAAGCAACACCTCATCCCTCCTTGATAGTATTGGCTTTTCCTATAGACTCAATGTGATCTTGGATCACTAAAATATAAAATGTAGAGTCTTGAGCTTCAAGCTTGAGCCAAACTTTTTGTCCTTAGAATTTTGAGGGATCCACTTTCCTCATCCATGCCATGCCATTCATTGAGCTTTTCCTGAAATATTAATCTTGGAATAATGTTAGCTCAATGAGCTATATGTTGTTAGGAATTACCAAAACCACCCAGGGATAGTTGCACTTTTAATCTCCCCCTTTTTGGTAATTGATGACAACATATAGATCAAAGCTTCGACAAATGATAATAAGAGTGAAAGATATTGTCGCTTTGAGAAGTATGTGAAAAGCAAGAGCTCCCCCTAAATTTGTGCATATCTTAAGATTTGCTTTGGACTGCAAATGCATAATGAGTTAGGATCATGGGTTACTCTTCCATGTCACATACATCTTGGTGGAGCGCTCAAAATAATGAAGATTGAATACATGCACTCATCACCAAGCAAAGTGAATTATCATATAAGGATAAGTAAGATAATATCATCTAACAAGCATAAGTGTAGCTTATGATCAACCACATGATCATCAATGTCTCACAGATAATAGCATAGTATCTCAAGCAATCAAAAGTAAACAAAGTTCAACCACCAAAGCCAGAGAGAATAAAAAGCAACGCTATCTCTCGAAGCCTGTGAGCTATACATGTTTCTCCCTCTTTGGCAACAAGTTACCAAAAAGTTCATAGAAAATGCATAGCCCTAGAACGTCTCTCAAGCTTGGTCTTCAGGTGGTGGCGTAGAGATGGCTCCTTGGACGAAGACTTCAGTTGATGTGGATGGAGCTGAAGGAGTTGGTGTTGGAGCTGGTTGCGCTGAAGTTGTAGCTGGTGCAGATGAAGTGGCTCTAGTGTCTGGAACAGGCACTGCAGCAGACCTCTGAGCTCTAGGCACTCTGGCAAATGCATCAGTGGTTGTCTTGCCCTTCCTCTCCTGCATATCATCTTGAAGTTGCTCCACAACAGACTGAATCTCAGTTACCTTCACATCCAAGTCATAGAATTTTTGCTCCACGATTCTTTCCAAGCTCTCCTGGTTTTGAGTCAGGGTGGCCAGTCCCTTCTCAATCCTCAGAGTGGATGCAATCAGGTAGCCAAGCTGATCTTGCTTTCTCTTTAGGAGATACTGAGATGCTTCCTCCTGGGTTGGCATCTTTGCAGCTTTTTCTATTTTTTCCTTCTCTCTCTTGGCTTGTGCTTGTACTGAGGATGGTTCATCTTCATCCATAACCACTTGGTTGTCCTCAAAATCTGGATAGATGACAAAGTGTTCCTTATCCAACAGATATTTTCCTGTGCCCATCTTTGACTTAATCAACTCCTGAATTTGTGGGGCATATCCACAACTTCTCTTTTGGTCTGATGCTGTCCTCTTGATAGTCTCAACCATGAGGCTCATGACCTTGAATTTCTGTGGCACATCAAATATGTGTAGCAAATTAATTGCATGCCCTCTAATCATGTTGTGGTCACCTGACTTGGGCAAAAGAGTGTGCCTTAGGATCCAGTTGATCGTTGGCAGTCCTCACAGAAGAAAATGGACTAACCCAAACTTGAAAGTCTCAAGAGATTTGTCTGGGATTTCCTTGTATATCTGTGACATAGAATTGTGATCCATCTTTTTCTTGGCATAAACATCCAAGTCATCTTCACTTTCCTTTGGGGCATTGATCAGATTGGCCCATTCCTCAATAGTTGATTGATATCTCGTTCCTTCAGACATCCAAACTATTCTGCCATCTGGATAGAAATGTGATGTGGAGTAGAATTGCATAATGAGCTCATCATTTCAGTTTGTGAGCTTCTGCCCAACAAAGTCTGCAACTCCACACGCACTGAAGCTGTCATACACTCCAGGATAGTGTTCTTCATTCTCCTTCATGTAGGTCCAGTCGACCCATCTCATGTCACCCACTATGGGCTTCTTGTATGGAACCTGTAATCCACATCAGTCCTTCTCCTGGTGGCATATGGATCTGACTCTCTCCATAGCCTCAGACCTGAGTCATTCCTTATCTTCATGTTCTCAGCTACTGGATGAGCATCATTGTGATCTGGGATTTTGGGTTTGAGCTTCCTCATGACTTGTCCTTCATCATCTTCATCAGCAGCAACTTCAGGCACTGGGGCCTTGTTCTTCTCAGCAGCTGGTATACTCCTGGTATTCCTCTTAGGTGCACTCTTGGGCTTGGAGGCTGCTTTGGGTGCTTCTTTGGGCTTTGATGTTGCAACCCCTAACTTTATAGCATCACCCACCAGCTTTTATGCCTTGGGTGCTGGTGCAACAACCTCTTCTTCCTCTTCCTCTTCCTCTTCAGAATCTCTTATGATTGAGGATCTCCCAAGCACTCTAGCAGTGGTCTTTTTGATCCTCTCCTTCCTCTTCTTCCCTTCTGCAGCAGCCTCTTGGGGTTCAGATCCCAAAGGGACTTGAGTAAATGCTCTGGCCTTAGACATTGGAATTCTCTTTGCAGGAACCTTTTGCTTCATGCCTGGCTTGGTGGCAGCAGCAGTGCTATATTCCTTCTTAACCACTTTCTTCTTGGAAGTGGCCTCATCCTCAACTGCCACATAGTCTTCATCCTCAGATTCAGAGGTCTTCTTCTTTCTGGCCCTGGTGGCAGCTTTGGGTAAGTTGCTTGGGGTGCTCCTACTACCATCATCTGAACTGCTGGAGGGACTAGTGCCCTCACTCAGGTGAACCTGCTCCTCTGACCTGTTCTGGCTGTCACTCTGATCAGACATATTGCAAACACTGACAGCAGACCCTGTGAATAGATATAGATGGGATAGAGTGGATGAGCATCACAAAATGCAGAGGTTTTTGCAAGAGAATGAGTCAAAAACTTAGTTTTAGTTTTCCATAGAAAGCATTTCGGATCAACCGATTTGTAAACTCAGTGATACCGAAGCAGCTGTTGGAACATAAACTAGTGAACTCGGTCAGACCGAGTCACAGTTTGGTGGCACCGAGACTGCTAGGGTTTCACAAAGTCCTAAACTCGGTCACACCGATTTGCAATTCTCGGTCAGACCGAAAATTACATGTGCAATGGCCTGAGCCGAATCGGTGGTACCGAGTTCCACAACTCGGTGGGTCCGAGATGGTTTCGGCGGAAACCTAACCCTAAATTTTCAATTCACGACTAAACTACGGAGTGTTTTGACTGGATAAGAATGATCTCAATCATGGCAAGATACATGGCGAACACAATGTGCTAGGAATCAGATAGGGATAGCACAGTGATCGAGTTCATACCCTAGTTCGGCAATGAACTCGTTACGGCGGCAACGACGGGGATGATTCCCATTGACGGCGACGGAGACCACCGGCAGGAGGCGGCTGGCGACGAGGAAGACGATCCGGTGACCCTGAAGGCAGAGCGGGTTAAGCGCGGGTCGAGGAGGTTTGGAAAGTTTTCAAAAAATTGACCCATGGGTATATATAGCCCGACCCTGTCGGTGTGACCGAGTGGAACAACTCGGTGGCACCGAGATTCATAACTGCAATCAGTTATTGAAACTCGGTGTGACCGAAAGGTTCAAATCGGTTGCACCGAGATTGAAAACCTAGATCGACTTAGTGATCTCGGTATGACCGAAATGGATGAATCGGTCAGACCGAAACGCACAAAGAAGTTTTGGAAGTTTAAGTCTATGATGAATCGGGGACTCCGAGTGCTCCTCACATAGAGTGGTTCGAATCTGACTTGATCAAATTTTGTGATGTAGCATGAATAGAGTTTGAGGCGAGAAAAGCATAGATAGCTAGAGAGGGTTCTTAGGCATTCTTGTCCATCCACTTGGCAAAAGAAAAGAAAACCAATCAATCAAAACAACAAGTGGATGTCCTCGAATGAGTAAAATATGCAATCAACATGCTCACACAATAAAATGGCAATTAAAATATGTGGCAAAGCATGCATAACCAAATCTAGCATCTATCAAACAATTTGCAATGACTAGGTCATCTATATATGAGTATATTGACTTAGGAGTCAAATGAGAACATTTGATCATAGGTCATACTCATCGTTTAAGCACAAGTGGGGTTACCACTTTTACATAAAGCATTGTTGTGTTTACACCATTAGAGTTGCTTTAGCTCAATTCTTAGAGTAAAGCTCCCCCTAGATGTGAGACCCCCCCTAAGAGGGATGAACTAACCTTGGGTTTTGTCAATGATGACTTCATGTAGATGTTGAAGATGTGGATGCTCAATGTTGATGTAGATCATTTGAAGCTATCCATTGGAGTGAGTTGCACTTTCAATACCTACATGGGTTAGTCCCACAAGGAACACACAAGGATATCCATAGACATAGAATGAAATACACATATGATGATGTCCATGAAAGCATTAGGTTACCTTGTCCCTTGTCTTACCAACAAGAGGGTTTGTGACTCCTTGAACTAGTGCAAGATATGAAAGTTGATTGCACTTGTCCTTGCCAAAATTAATGTGAGTGAAGTTTATTGGCGGAGTCACCCCCAAGAACTCTCTAGTTCTTCTTATTTGGGACCCGCATCAACTTAATGGGAATCCTTGGAGTTGTAGTCGTACTTGATGAAGTAGAACTTGATGTAGTTTTGGGAACCCACTTGACCATGGCCTTATGAGCTTCTTCAAATGAATCAATTCTTCTTGAAGCTTGTCCTTGCCTTTTAGCTTGTGGTCTTGTGGTGGAAGATCATCTTGAGCTTGTGTTCCCTTGAAAGAAGTGGGGTCATAATTGTCTTGTTGAGGAACAAACTTCGTCTTGGGGTATTGATCTTCTTCCCACTAAACTCCATTGGCATTGAACTTTCGTTCAAAACCAACACCTTGATTCTTCCGGTGCCTTCCTTGCTTGCGTACAATTTCCTCAAATTGCTTACTTCCGGCAAGGCTCTTGTAAAACCCTTTCTCTATAATTCTCTTCAATAAGCTATTTTCTTGCTCAAGTGTAACTTTTCTAAGAGAATCGTTAGTGGAATCAAGAGAACTACTAGAAGCAACAATATTGAATTTAGCATTATTATTGTTACTACAATAACAAGAATCTTTCTTGCTCTCGTTGCTAGATTTTACTTGTGGCATGTAAGTAGAACGCTTGGCAATGTAAGAACTTTTCTTATGAAGATCATCATTGATTGCTTTTAAGAACCCATGCTCTTGCCCTAAATTGAGCTTCTCAAAACTTAGCTTCTCACGAGTCTTTAAAAGCTCTCGATGATCCTCTAAAGTAGTTTCATGAGCTAACTTAAGAGTGTTTAGTTCTTTAGTTAGACGCTCAATCTCCTTCTTGTCATTGTCATTCATTTCATCCTGATTAGCATGAATAATAGCAATTACATCATAGTTTTCATCACTAGTGTTGTCAACAAGTAAATCATCATCACCTAGAAAATCATCTTCATCACTATTGAAAATCAACATACTCAGGGTGTGATACCTTGGGGCCTTTAGCCATGAAGCATCTTCCAATTCCTTCATTTGGTGAGTCAAATATGTCATTGGAGTTGGATGACACAAGTGCAAGACCGGAAACACCTTCATCTTCAGTATATTCGGACTCGGAGTGATGACTTCTCTCAGAGTAGTTGTCAGAGATGAAACCGGATACCCTTCACCAATGAGAGCTTGATCTCTTTGTCTTGTGTAGCTCTTTGATGACTTGTCCTTCCTTTCCGAATCCTTGCTTATACGAGAGGGTCTTCGTTCATAACGATCATCCCTACTCCTTCTCTCTCTTGGTGGTCATTCATCTCTTTTACTTATCCTTTTAGGTGAATCTTCTCTTCTCTTGTAGGGAGCCGTACACTCACTTGAGTAGTGTTCGGGTCTTCCACAATTGTAGCAATTGTGATCATGACTAGAAGATCTTTTGTCATTGTAGGACCTTGACTTGGAACCTTTCTCTTTGCTTCTACTCTTGTAGAACTTGTTGAAGTTCTTCACCATTAAGCCCAATTCTTCATTGAAGACTTGTTTCTCACTTGATGTTGTAGGAGCATCACATGAAACTTTGTAAGCACCACTAGACTTGTTATGGAGCTCTTCCTTATCCTTGAGTGACATCTCATGAGCAACAATTCTACCAATGACTTCCGTTGGCTTGAGATCTTTGTAATTGGGCATCATTTGGATCAAGGTGCACACGGTATCATATTTTCCATCCAAGGCTCTTAGGATCTTCTTGATGATGAATTTGTCGATCATTTCTTCGCTTCCTAAGCCAACAATCTCATTTGTGATGAGAGCAAGCCTAGAGTACATTTTAGCGACTCCTTCACCATGCTTCATTTTGAACTTGTCAAGTTGACTTTGAAGCACATCCAATTTAGATTCCTTGACGGACTCGGTACCCTCATGCATATAAACCAAAGTATCCCAAATTTCCTTTGCATTCTCAAGGCGACTGATCTTGTTGAATTCTTCAGGGCACAATCCATTGAAGAGAATATCGCAAGCTTGAGCATTGTATTGCAACATCTTCAATTCTTCCATGGACGCTTCACGATTCGGTTCTCTTCCATCCTCGAAGTATTCACCTTGCAAGCCAATACGCACAATAGCCCAAATGGCGGGGTTATGACCAAGAATATGCATTTTCATCTTATGCTTCCAATTAGCAGAATTAGTACCATCAAAGTAAGGACCTCTATGGTGGTAGTTTCGCTCGCTAGACGTCCTACTCTCCTAGGTTGTGAAACCAAGGCAATGATCACCAAAGGTATGGAAATCAAGGCAAATGGAGACCAAAGCTCTGATACCACTTGTAGGATCGAAAGTAGGTCTAGAAGGAGGGGTGATTAGACTACTTGACCAAATAAAAATCTAACCTTTTCCCAATTTTAGTTGTTGGCAAATTTTTTCAATTAGCACAAGTCAAGCAATCAACCTACACATGCAATTCTAAGAGCGTGGCAGCGGAAAGTAAAACATTGCATATGAAGGTAAAGGGAAGGGTTTGGAGAAGGCAACCGCAATGTAGACATGGAGATTTTTGGCGTGGTTCCGATAGGTGGTGCTATCGTACGTCCACATTGATGGAGATTTCAACCCATGAAGGGAAATGGTTGCGCGAGTCCACAGAGAGCTCCACCCACGAAGGGTCCACGAAGAAGCAACCTTGTCTATCCCACCATGGCCATCTCCCATGAAGGACTTGCCTCACTTGGGTAGATCTTCACGAAGTAGGCGATCTCCTTGTCCTTACAAACTCCTTGGTTCAACTCCACAATCTTGTCGGAGGCTCCCAAGTGACACCTAACCAATCGAGGAGACACCACTCTTCAAAAGGTAATAGATGGTGTATTGATGAACTCTTTGCTCTTGTGCTTCAAATGATAGTCTCCCCAACACTCAACTCTCTCTCACAGATTTTGCTATGGTGGAAAGATTATTTGAGTGGAAAGCAAATTGGGGAAGGTTAGAGATCAAGATTCTTGTGGTTGGATTGGAATGTCTTGGTCTCAACACATGAGTAGGTGGTTCTCTCCCAGAAAATGAGTAGTGGAAGTGTAGGTACGTGAAAGTGCTAGTGATCGACTAGAGGGGGGGGGGTGAATAGGCGATTTTTATGAAAGTCTTCAAAACATGGAAGTTTCGAAGACAAACGATAGAAATAAACCTATTACCATGCAGCGGAAGGTAGACTACACTAGGTAAACCATACTCAAGTATTCAATGAAGTGAAAGCATAATGACTAATAGCAGCTAGGCAATAAGATCAGGCAGGAAGCTATTGTGAAGCCAATCAGAGCAAGTAGTCACTCAGTGAAGACAAAAGATAATGCAATCATACAATGACTTCACAAGGACCAACGGTAAGCAAAGGGAAGGGAAGGATGAAACCAGTGACTCGTTGAAGACAATGATTTGTTGGACCAGTTCCAGTTGTTGTGACAACTGTACGTCTGGTTGGGGAGGCTGAGATTCAACTCAGAAGACCTCGTCTTCACCTTATTCCCCTTGAGCTAAGGACACCCAGTCCTCGCCCAATCACTCTGGTAAGTCTTCAAGGTAGACTTCCAAACCTTCACAGACTTTGTTCACCGGTGATCCACAATGACTCTTGGATGCTCAGAACGCGACGCCTAACCGGCTGGAGGATTCACAGTCCTCAAGTATAATAAGTCTTCAGATCACACAGACAGGAAGACTTAAGTGATGCCTAACACTCTTTGGCTCTGGGTGTTTAGGGCTTTATCCTCGCAAGGAATTCTCTCTCAAAGGCTTCGAGGTGGGTTGCTCTCAAACGACAAAAGCCATACTCTAACTCTGAGCAGCCAACCGTTTATGGTTGTAGGGGGTGGGCTATTTATAGCCACTAGGCAACCCGACCTGATTTGTCCGAAATGACCCTGGGTCACTAAGGAACTGACACATGTTCCAACGGTCAGATTTCAAACACACACGGCAACTTTAATTGGGCTACAAGCAAAGCTAACTTATCCAACTCTGGACAAGATTTTCTCTCATAGTCTTCACTCGAAGACATAGGATTTTGGTTAAGCATCACTTCAGTCATTCTGACTGGTTCTCTTGGACCCCACTTAATAGTACGGTGGTTCCTATGACACAACAAAGAAGAAAAAGAACAATGAAAGAACTAAGTCTTCACGCTCCATAGTCTTCATGAGATGTCTTCTCTTATCATAGTCTTCAATGTGAATGTCTTCACATACCACCTTTGTCTTCAGTGTCTTCTTAGATTTTTAGGGGTCATCTCTGGTGGGAAAACCGAATCAATGAGGGACTTCTACCTATGTTATCCTGCAATTCTCACAAACACATTAGTCCCTCAACTAGGTTTGTCGTCAATTCTCCAAAACCAACTAGGGGTGGCACTAGATGCACTTACAATCTCCCCCTTTTTGGTGATTGATGACAAACTAGTTGAAGTTTTCAACGGGGAATATAATATGTGAAATTGTAAAGGATAGGGGATTGTCTTCATAAGTTGCAAGGGCTCCCCCTGAAGATGTGCATATAAGTAATTTGCTTTTGGAATGCAAATGCACATGGCAGGTTGTACTTGTGGAGATCCTCTTCAACTTATGATGACAATTTATCATGCATGAAAAGTATGTGAAGATAATGACATGCATCGTGAAAAATGGACGTGTGCAAAATGATCTAAGTGCGGAATTTATCGTCGCACATGCGGAATTTATCATCGCATCACAGAATAGCAAATAAGTAGCAGACGACCATCAAGTTTAAGTGTTACAACTCAAAGAACCAAATGTATCAAAACACAAGAGTTGTAAACACTAGGCAAAATATAAAGCAACCGCCAATATGGACCCGCTTGAAGACTATCAAACTCATATGCTTCTGCCCCTTTTGTTAGTAAGGACCAAAAAGGTTTGAAGACATAGAGCATCTACTCGTTCCCAGGAGGAGTAGGTGAAGTAGCAGGGTCGTCGGTGTTGTTAGGCGGTGCAGACGAACTCGGGGCATTGTCGATGCGTGCAGAAGTAGGGGGCGGTGATGTAGCATCGTCTTCATCATCGATCACTCTGGCATTCACAGTTGCAGCACAGGAGGAGAACTCAGAGTCTTCAAGAGACGGAGTTCGTCGCAGCACAGTCCTTCTTGGAGGTGTTGAGTCAAACTTGAAGCGTTCAGAGAAGCCATCCTCTTGAAGATCATCCTCAGAGCACATAAGCGTCAGCCCTTTCCATGTACGCCGACAGGTTTCATGGGCAACAAAGGCATTTTTGGTGGCAAGATTGTGAATCCTGTTTACGTCCACCAAGAGGCTTTGCATTTGGCGCTTCAGCCAGTCGTGATGCCTATCCTGTTTCTGATGAAGGGAAACCAGAAGCTCGCGGTCATTGAGAACACGGGATCGCTTCTTGGGCCATTGGGCAATGGTGCTTTCAGTGGCTTCAGTGAGGGCACGGTGAGGTGCACGTGTAGTGCCAGCCAGAGGATAAACACGAGAGACTGCTTGAACTCCTTCAATGTTTTGAGAGAAGCTTTGATTCTCAGCATTCTGAAGACTAAGAGGCTCCTTGGCAGGCTCTGGATAGATGGCTTCAACTGACATATCGACGTCAGGCAGAAAGATCCGATGATTGCGAGCAGAGGGCTGATAGGTGACAACTGAGTGCAGTTTGATCAGCCGCATAACCCATGGAGCGTAAAACTTCAAGCCAAAAATGTCAGATCCTGATGCAGCAAGCTGGCGAATGAAGAAGTCTTGTGCATTGAAGCTTTTGCCATGAAGAATATGAAAGACCAACGTCTTCATTGCACCTTCTAGCTTGGCATGTGGAGAATGTCCTTTGATGGGCCAGAGAGTTCGCCTGATGATGTGATAGATAGTACGTGGCAAATACTCAAGGTCTTCAACATAGAACTTGTCGGGGATATACCCCGCGGCGTAAACTGGCCGGAAGTATAACCCGGCCGGACTAGGCGTTTCATTGATAAACCGCCAGAGGATTGGCGGTTTACGTGATGGGCGGTTTACGTGTCTGGTGGTTTACGTGTCCGGCGGTTCACTGGTATGACGATTCACGAACCTGAAGACTCATTGGTGACCCGGCGCATGTTCCAGACGGATGACAAGGCCCAAGGCCCAGCATGCCGGTTTATGTTAATGGTGGGCCGGTTTAAGAGGAAAGGCATGAGGAACATTTATCTTACAAGGAGCTAAGACCTGGACTTGTATCCGGTTTGTATTAGAGATAGACTAGTCCTAATCCTAATAGGACTCTACATGTAACCCGCCCCTCCAACATATATAAGGAGGGGCAGGGCTCCCCAAGAGGGGGAAGATTCACAAGTTCCACAAGTTGGACAAGTTAGGTTTAGACAATAGCTCTCGAGTTAGAGCACTCTTGTAATCGTGGTCATCATCATCAATATCAATGAAGCAGGATGTAGGCTTTTACCTCCACCGTGAGGGGCCGAACCTGGGTAAAACATCGCGTCTCTCGTCCCGCTCAACCCCTCTCAAGCTACCACATAGACGCGTTGGCCTCGCGACTAAGTCCTGACACTAAGGACATCTGCCGTGACAATTCCACGACAGTTGGCGCCCACCATGGGGCTCGCGCACGATGGTGATGAGTTCTTGGAGGGATCTCTTTATGGATCGAGAAACTCGCGATGTGTTAGATGAAAAGAGCCGGCGCAGAAGGGTACAGATCGTCTCTGTGGTAATCAGTTGAAGCAATATACAAGATTAAGAAAAAAATTAGGGTTGGTGTTCTGTACGCCGCCGATGCGAGACAATCTGTCCAAGCCAACAAGAGATTGGTTTCACCGGATCCTGCAAGCGATCGAGTGACAGTTTCCATCGAAACAGATAAAAGGTTTCCAATGTTGATCCGCCGAGTTCTATCAATCGGTGAGCAAGTACAAGTCGGGTCAAAGAAAATAGTCAAAGGAAAGGAAAGCGACGAGCTCAGACTCCTCCTGCGACTCCCTTCATCGAACCACCGCGCCTCCACTGTCACGGCCTGGTTTCTGGCACGAGGCCACCTTGGATGAAGCACCGCGTTGCCGTGAGTCGCCGTCCCGTTGGGCTTCTACAGGGAGTCACCCTTGCTGGCCGTGTCGTAGGCCGCCGGTCGCACTTCTTCGCTGGAATCACCCCGCCTCTACGCCATGGCTCGCCTCGTGCCGCTACCACTGCTTGGCCTTGCTCTAAACCGCCCTCGCGGCCCGTGCCTTCGAGGCCTCACCTGCGCCTCTGCACCTCAAGCCGACCCTGCCACGACCCGGAAGCAGATTCTCCCCGGGCTCGGACTCCTCTGATTGACCGTTCCGTTGACCCGCCGAGCTGCGCCCTGAGCAGCAACGAGGGAGTCTCCCCTACCGCGCTGGCCGGCTGTGCCCGCCTGCTTCTGCTCGACTGCGCCGTCGGACTAGCCTCCTCCACAGCGCCTTGAGTCGCCTGCCTCCGTTTCTAAATTGCCACGCCGCCTATCTCCACCGGCCGCCGTCGCGGGTCTCTGTGCCTGCACGCCTGTCGCCTCGAGCCGCCGCTGCTGGCTCACCGGCGCACCGCCGTTCTTCACGGCCATGACTCCGCCTCTGCCTGTACGACCCAGAGGAGGATCGGACCATAGGGACTTGGACTCTGATGCTGATGCGGTCTCTGCTTTTGCTGCAGCTGCGGTTGCACCTCAACCCGTCCGGTTCGTCCGCGCTATCGACCCGCCAGTGCGCTAGTTGCTGTACTCCGATGCTGGTTCGCCCGCGGCCCTGGCTTGTCTCTGCCTCCGCCCGTCTTCATGTTAAATCGCCGCCAGTCGCCGCCGAGCGGCCGGCGTGGCCTCGAGCCTCTGTTGCAAGCCGGCCGCGGCCTCCGCCGACGAAGCCTCATTTTCTGGAGCTGTTGCCATCGCACGCCGTGCTATGCCCTGAACCGCCACGCGATGATAAGAGCCGCTGAGGGCTGCCTATGATATATACCACCTCCGAGCTGCTACTTTGAGCCGCCGCTACTTCTGTCATGAGCCGCTGGTGTGTCCGCACCTCATCGCTTCGTCACCAAGCCATGACTGCCTTTACTGCGGTCTCCGTGAGGTGCCGCACCTCCTACTCCCGCGGCCTTGGCAACATGCCGCGGCGTTTCACCTTTGCTGCCGTTGAGCAGCTGTCGTTCATCACATCCTATCTTTGAAATTGAACTGGTTGGACCCTTCTCGCATATATACTGGAGTGAGGGAGACAAGGTTGGGGGATAAGGAGCGGCGGTGGTGTAGTCTAGTGGCTATTACCTGGCTGCCGTTGCCGGCTCCCTGCACCCGGTCGTCATGGTTGATCGCTGGCCCTGTGCAGGAGTCCCAGTGGGCAAGTGCTACTGTTAAAATTGCAGCAGTTCAATGACAGTCAAAGTCAATCAAGGCAAGAAGCAAAGTATTACTGGATCAATCACGTTAAGGGTGGGTTGATTAATTATTGGTGGACTACTACCCAAATGTGGAGACCTGGTACAGTACTACAAGTAGAAGTACTATGACATTTGCGGAGTGGTATTTGAAACTACTGAACAGACGACATTACAGCGTTCAGTGGTATTTCATCAATCTTTTTGTTATCAGCGTCTGTGCTCATCCAACAAATTACCAGGTGCTATCCTTTCTATATATTTTATCAGCATATATTACATTGTTTGAGAAACCATTACTCTAGTCTGGTCTGTGATATTTTTTCGCAGTACCATTATTCATTGCAAGGGTGTTGTGAAGGGGCATGCGCCAGCATTATTTTTGTATTAGCACTCACCCTGTGCAAGTTGTCACCCCCGCTACATCAACACACGCAATGAATCTCGCGACCGCGCTGGCTTACAACGTCGTGGCCAGTCCACGCGTCCGCGACGGCTTACAATGCGGAGGACAACTTGCTCGTCTGCACTGGCTTACAACACCGGGCCGACTCATCTGTCTGCTCCCGCAGCCGGATCATCAATTTCTTGGCGGGTTATTTCCAGCCTAAATGAATCAGGTGCTATCCATCTAAAGTCTATTTTATTAGCACGTATTATTTTTTGTCAAAGAACGATTACTCGGGCTTGCAATGTTTCTTGATGCAGGACAATTGTTCACTGCAAAGCCGCGGCTTTCTGCGGCCAGTTTACATCAACATGACGAGGCCGAGCCACCCGTCCGCGCGGTTTTATCGCGCCTGCGATCGACTCGCCCGTCTGCACCGGCTTACAACGCCACGACCGGCTAATCTGTCTGTGCCGCCTCTGATCTTGCGGTCGTCTTTACCGTCCGTCTCTCGCGGCCTGGTCTATATCGACATACCAAGCCGCACTTGTCGGGATGAGCTGTTTATTGAGTATGAGCAAGTCACTACTTGGGAAGCCCGGTTTTCTTCCAACAAATTAGAGGTAAATTATCTTATATTATCAGCCACCGTCTGCACTGGATGGTTCAATAGGCAGGTGCACAAGTCACCGCCACTACAGTTTGGTTAAACTTCAAACAGCCAGTTGGAGGGAACCATTGGCCGAGTTGCTGACACGGCTCATATGGGATCATTTACAACCCGCCGCAGTCACCTCAACCTTCTATGGATTCACATCGTGCTATCAACGCCAATGATATACAAGTTGTACCGGTTTATATCACGGTCAAATATGAAGAGTCTCAAGCCAACTCCTCGAGTCACCTTTGAGGCTCAGGGGCTACGATGACATGACTCAGCAAATTTTGCCAGTTTCAGCAAATTTATGAACCCCAGGACGATGGAGGGAAGGATAACCCGGTCCCGGAGGCTACTGTTATATTGATGAAAGTTTAAGGGCCGTCAGAAAATTGCTGGCTTAGAAAGTATATGACAGTTATAAAATCCCGGCTCAATGAAGAAGTTCCGGGTCATCAGAAATGACTCCGGTTTAAAATCCGGCTCAAGGGAAGTCAGTCTCACTGAAGCTCTCAATATCCGGTTTACAATCCGGTTCAAGAAAAATCTATTTTCCCACAAAGCTCTGAAGCGCTCAAATCCGGTTTAACAATGTCCGGTTCAAAAGGGAATTAACTTCTCGCAAGTTCGAGTTTAAAGGCCGTCAGAAAATTTCCGGCTGAAAATGAAGATTCCGGTTTAAAATCCGGTTGAAGGGAAAGATGTTTCCCACAAAGCTTGGAAACTCTTAATATCCGGTTTAACATCCGGTTCAAGAAGGATTTATCTCTTGCAAATAGTTAAAGGGTGCCAAAGAGGACCTGCTGCCATGATGCGCGGTTCAAACATGGGTATCATGCCTTATTGGCTTATCATATTCTTGATCACTTGGGGGCTTTGGTCGTATCCGAACCATAGTCACACCTCTTGATCGACGCAATGCCACAATATCACTTGGGGGCTTGGTCACGTCCGAACCATAGCAACGCCATTTGGTAGGCGGAAGGGCACAACATCACTTGGGGACTTGTGGTCACGTCTGAACCATAGTCACGCCTCTTGATCGGCCTAGTGCCATAGCATCACTTGGGGGCTTTGGTCGAACCTGAACCATCGCTACACCTCTTGATCGGCATAATGCCAATGCATCACTTGGGGACTTGTGGTCACGTCTGAACCATAGTCACGCCTCTTGATCGGCCTAAGGCCATAGAATCACTTGGGGGCTTGGTCGAACCCGAACCATTGCCACGCCTTTTGATCGGCGTAATGCCAAAGCATCATTTGGGGACCTGGCTGACTCGAACCATAGCTACGCCTTTTGGGGGGATTGGTCGTGTCCGACCATGGTAATGCCTCTTGATCGGCTCAAAGCCTCATTTGCAATGGTTCTATTTTTGCCTTTTCTTGAATTCTGTTCTTTTTTGCTAAAGACCTTTTACTTCTGTTGCGTTTTTAAACCGACAAAGTTTTAAACCGGTTCAAACTGTCAATTACAAATTAACGGAACACGATCAAATCTTAATCCGGAGACTATCTGCCCGGTTTGATTTTCTGTTACCATCCTATTATGGAGTAAACCGGTGATTATCAACCCGGCTCGGCTTTCAACTACAAGTTATCAGTACACGATCAAGTTATAATCCGGAGACTATCAACCCGGTCTGGCTTCACTACGAGTCGCCAGTATTATATGTGGTTAAACCGGTGTTTATCACAACCTGGTACGGCTTTATCATAAACCGACACAATATGGAAGGAGTTATCAGTACTCAAAATCTGGGTTATTACCCCTATTACAAAAAGTTGGTAAACCAACGATGTGATTCAATGTCACAGGTATGATATATTTCATATTTGATTATTCTTAAGTGCAGCCTTGGTTATAAACCTGGGTTATATGTTGGGTATTATGACCCATCCGACGGTAAACCGCCCGGACACTTTAAACTTGTTGTATGCAGAAACAGGTTGAATAAAGCATGATTATAAATCACCGGCGTTTACTAACCCGACCTGGCTTTCGACTATAAAGTTGCCAGTATGATGATACATTATCCAGTGTTTATTAAACCGGCTTGGTTTTAAGACGATAAAGTCGCCAGTATATGATGAGAAATTATCCGGTGTTTGTTAACCCGGCCTGGCTTTGGACTGTAAGTTGCCAGTATATATTTGGATCACATCATTTGAATCATGTGCTTATAAATCATTGGGTTATATTATTCAAATAGCCAAATTTGGCTGAATAATCATTATGATATTGAATGAATAAGGTTTTCATACCGGATTATATTATCTTGAATAGCCAACATGGCTGGATTTTATTATGGTTATTAATAACCGGTATTATTGAGGTTTTCAAAGTTGCTTTAGCGCAATGGCTATTATTTTATCAAAGGATATATTCTACAATGGAAGGAATAGTCCCGAGTCACTGCAGGCTTACGACCCGGCACTTGGGGGCTACATTATTCAAATTGAGATTACATGCAAGTCTCATGTCGCTGCAAGCATGCACCATGACACTTGGGGGCTAATGCAAAGTCATTTTTACTAGTCTTATTGAAGACCCGACTCATCATATTATAATGAGCCGGCCCTTGGGGGCTACCAATTGCTCATGCCAACTGTCGGTGTCAAAACCGGCGGATCTCGGGTAGTGGGTCCCGAACTGTGCGTCTAGGCCGGATGGTAACAGGAGGCAAGGGAGACGAAGTTTTACCCAGGTCTGGGCCCTCTTGATGGAGGTAAAACCCTACGTTCTGCTTGATTAATATTGATGATATGGGTAGTACAAGAGTTGATCTACCACAAGATCGGAGAGGCTAAACCCTAGAATCTAGCCTATGGTATGATTGTATGTTGTATCGACTAGCCTGGCCTCGGTTTATATAATGCACCGGAGGCCTAGGATAACAAGAGTCCTAGCCGAATACGCCGCTGGGGAGAAGTCCTTGTCTTGATCGCCAAGTCTTGTGGAATCTTCCTTGTATGCGGTAGTCGTCCGAACTGGCCCATGAGTATACGGCCACAGGGGTCCTCGGCCCAATCTAATAGATCGGGAGACGACGTGGTGAGTACCCCCTAGTCCAGGACACCGTTAGTAGCCCCCTGAACCGGTCTTCAAGTTAGGGACGCTCCTCGATTCTTCTGAACTGTTCTTCATCTTCGATTGCCGGTCTTGAAAACTGGTTCAACAAATCTTCTTTATCTTCGATCTTGAGGATCGCCGAAATGCATTCAACGAGTTTACACGTCGGGTATCCGAGGAGCCAATTTAAGTTTCCGGCCTTTATCAATGCCTTGTTTATTTTTATGCCACACCTCGGGTTTGAAGTTGTTCCCGGGAGGCAGGGTCCTCTTGCGTCCGAGCTCCAACGCCGGACTGCATTCGAGGTATCTTTTGCAGCCGAGCACCAACGCCGGACCGCTTCCCAGCTCTAGCGCCGGAATGTATCCGAGCTCCAACGCCGGACTATGTATCCGAGCTCCAACGCCGGACTGTATATCCGAGCTCCAACACCGAAATATATCCGAGCTCCAACGCCGGACTGTGTCCAGGCTCCAATGCCGGATTATATCCGAGGTGTCATATCACCTTGGTTCAAAAAAGTTGAAGGAGTTTAGCCGAGCTTAATGCCAGAAATGCCCTCTATGGAGCCAGCCACTAGCGCCCAAGCTTTATGCCGGACTGCTTCCGAGGTGGTGCACCACCCCGACTATGGGCCGATTTTTTGTCAATATTTTTTATTGGTGCAATTTATTCTCTGCCGAGATATATAGCCAGTAGCCCTCAAGGTGTGTATCGGTCTAAACCCCAAGATGCACATGAAGGATGACATAAGACCGCTGATCCCAGTAGCCGCTGAGACTCAGGTTGATTTGGAAAATCGGCCTGAGGATCAAGTCCTAGCTCGGCAGAATACTTCGGGACACAAAAGCGGCGTGCTCAGTCCTCAAGACTCAGGTTGGGTGCGGCCGACCAACCTGAGGATCAAAATCTCCTCGGAAACTATATTGCACATAAAATTGTCTACATTGGACAAGCAATGCAGTAGCCCCCGAGACACTGGTCGGGTGGCAACACCAGATCAGGGGATCGATGTGCCCCTTTAATATTTGTAAATAATAAGCCCGAAGCCCAGTAGCCCCCGAGCCTTAATGCGGGCACGGGTGGCCGAATTAAGGATCAATATCCATAGTAAAATCACAAATTATGTGTAATGACTCTATGTATCCAAGTACTTTACGTCATTAATGCTCGGATCCACATTGTACAAAACTTTGTTGACCGACCATCGACTTCCACCTCCTTGGCCAGTAGCCGAGGATTGTGTGTCCTACTTTATAAAGCCTTTATGAGGGCAAAGATTTACGACAAACAAGGCAATCTGGCCACACAGTTTTATAAACAAAGGTACGCAGAGAGATATGTTATATTACTTTTTAACAGAAGAAATGTACTCCAAAGAAAATAGTCCCGCTATCGGTTCCTTTCTTTGGGTTGTCATGCTAAGCATGATCATGAAACCTCAGCTCGAATGTAAGAGCAAAATATCGAGGATTTAGTTTGGGAGGCCAGTTAATAGCCCCCGGTAGTGTTCGGCGACAGTCAAGGTCAAGCCGTAAACACTTCGGCCAATGTTATGAATGGCCCGTCAAAGTCATCGGATCGCTGACCAGTTTATGCTTATTGTGATAGTCAGTTTTCGGCTTTCTCCACTAAGGTGCTTAACCATGTGAGCTGGAAGCACAATCGCAGTGGTTCTCCCTTTAGACGCCTAGCCAAACAAAACGGAACGTAGGAAGCAAGTGCAGGAGCCGGGCAACCCAACTATGGACCGAAGACACAATTCGAAACCGATGCATATATAGCAATATCTGAGAATGTTTTTGCCTAATCCCTAAAGGTGTCCGGCGTTGCACTGCGAGACTAATGCTGGAAAAGCACAAATAGTTTAAAAGTGCCAAAAGGCTTGGAAAACCAAGAAACGTCAGTAAAAACATGACGTCCGAACAAGATCAAGTGTTCGGTGCCAATCCAAAAATTGGTCGTAGAAAAAAGAAGTGCTTCTATCGTCCTTTAACATGACACATCCTATCTCAAGACTTCAAGCGGGTCAACCTACGGCTTCAACCTCCTATCCCGAGGGCGGAGTACTTCTCATTAGGCCAGTTTAGTAAACTAAACTCTAGTGGCTTTGAGAGAGAAATTAGGCTCCCGGCTAGTGACCGCACACTCGCATCGAAAAAAGGAGTGATAAATAATAATAATAATAGAACTTTGCAACGACTAAGAAGAAGAACACTTATTATAAAACGGCTCAAATAAACTTAAGAGCCCCCAAGTGACTTGGGTAGAAGAATGATTGCATGTACCGAAGTACTTATATCATATCTATGTTCAACCGAACTTTAAACGCGTCTTAACCGACCGTCGGCTTCTCCCTCTTCGGTTAAGGACCGAAAAGTGTTATGTACTCCATCAGTCGAGAATATCGACGGTGTTTCCAATAACCAGGCAATCAGGCCATAAGGCTGTAACAGACAAAGCGCGCTCAGGGAACTTATGCTATATTACTGCGAAGAGTAAGAAGCATCTTCGAAGAAAATAGTACCCCCACCGATACCTTTCTTCGGTGCTCATTGTTATTATGAGACTTGTGCAATAGATTTTTTGTACTCATGAGTTTCGTTGTGTGCCGACCATCATTGAATAACTATAAGAGCACTAGCTTTCGGCTTCACCAAGTCTAAGGTCCGGCTCGGGTGACCCGATCGTGACAATCGCAGAGGTGCTCCCTTTACTCCCTAGCCGAACAATCGGGAATGTAGGGGTAAACACAGGAGTGAGGCAACCCAGCTTGCAAATCGCTTAAGTCAATGTGGTGCATATTGTGGCTTAATACATGAACAAGGAATGAAGCCGTACAAGTATAATCATATGCAACAGGAAAAGCTTCATAAGGGAAGCCCCCAAGTGAACGGGGTATTTAAATTTATGTGTCACAAACAAAGTCTGGACAAGGAAAATTTTTTACAAGCAACTTTTTTCCAAAAAAGTATAATGCTTGGTCGAACCGAACACAAATTAGAAATTAAAGCTTTGAGCATGAAAGAGACTTAGCTGGCTAATGTGTTCGGTATTGATGACGCGGTCCGAGCTTGATGTGGGGTAAGGTTCCATCCCCCAACCGGTCCCGAGGTGGCGGAGCGGAGAGGTCGACACGACGAAGTGGTGACATAGCACGATCAATGCAGACCGGCAGAGTGACGCCGAAGTCTCCGGATCATTTTCCTGTGCACAAAAAATAGTGCAAACCGGAGATAATAGTAATAATGATAATTAAAAAAATATGTTGCATAATAAATAATTTATGCAAAGTGAGGAATAGAAGAAATATGCCCTGGCACCGAATTCAATGTCGATCCAGGGCGTCGGCATGATGTAGTAAAGGCGTGGCAAAGCCTGAATTCACAGGTCAGTCCGAGCTTCGGATGCGGCGTTCGCCGGACTATGTACGAAACTGATCGAACCACCACGCGACCGTCATTAATGCGGTCACCATTTGATAGACCTGTGTACATATCATGGACAAACCAGAGTAATAATTCCTTGGGAAAAATGAACCCAAACAAGCAAAAAATACTGGGATTAATAGCACCTAGTTTATTTGTTGTAGCAATCCGAAGGAAGGTGATTCCTAAAATTGGGACCCGCTCCGCACACCCATTGCTTGATGGGCGATAAAACAACGGCATGGCAATGCTGGTAAAGGTTGACTCGCCGAGGCAAAGCCCTCGACCCAGCTAACGTGACGGAGCTGGTCGGCTAGTGACGCCGAAGTGTCCGGAGTAGGTTGATGAAGAGATGGCGAAGCCTCCAGTCCAGCCGAGATGTCGAAGCCTCGATGTCAGCCGATGAGTCGAAGTAGGTCGGCGTGATGGACACCAGCTTGAAGAAGCAATAGTGCGGCCCTGTCGATCCAGGTCGTGACGTGGTCGATGCCGGCTTGATGAAGCGACCGTACGGCGATGCCGGTATGCCCGCTCCGTGTAATCCGTGGGGCGGTGATGTTGGTGATGATTTATTCTTCGCGATGCCGGACTCTTGTTCGGCTTGCCGAGATGATGATCCGAAGAGGCTGAGCTCGGCTCAACAAAGTGACGCCATGTCTAGCGCAGGTCGACAGCCGTGGAGTAATATTGCCGGACTGGTTTGACACCAGCATAATGTTGAAGATCATGTTCAAAAGATCTTACAGTTAGTGGGATGTGTTCGGGAACAAAACACAATACCCCATACAAAACTTCCTTCAAAAGGGATGTCCGAAATCCTGTTCATAAAAAAGATGAACTCGGGTCGGATTCGTTTTCGCACAGAAAACAGATCCGAAAAGTGATGCACTAATCGGAAGGTTCCCGGAGTTTGGACGGTCGGATCGAGCCGAAATTTTGAGAGGTGGTAGATATAGGAATTCCGCAGCCGATCAACGGTTGGATCTTCCAAAGGACGTCCGAGCTAGAAGCTCATCCAAATTCCCGTCCAGATTTGACAGGGCTCTGGTATATCATGGATTGCCAGAGATTCCTCCATCCGAACTCGACGAAATTTTCCAGGGTTGTTTTCGACTCAATTCCGCACAATTCCACCAAAGCGATCGTCAAAGCGATACTCGAGGAGGTGGTGGTGGCAGATATGAGTTCGTTGTCCAGAAAAACAGCACGGTCGCTTGAGGGCAATGTTGACGTTGAGCTCCCGAGCTCCATAGATGATTCCTCCGTGATCTTGATAGAGATCGGAGTTGATGTTTGATGAAGGCCCTCGTCCGGACATGGTGATCTGAACACGGGGCGCAATTCTTGGTCGAACCAAGGTGACCAGTCGAGCTGGTGACGAAGATGCCGAAGTCGCAGTTGATCTGCAGGCAAGCCATCGATCCTTTTGTCGATCACACAGCGGAACTCTCAATGAAAGCACCAATGTCGGTGTCAAAACCGGCGGATCTCGGGTAGTGGGTCCCGAACTGTGCGTCTAGGCCGGATGGTAATAGGAGGCAAGGGACACGAAGTTTTACCCAGGTTCGGGCCCTCTTGATGGAGGTAAAACCCTACGTCCTGCTTGATTAATATTGATGATATGGGTAGTACAAGAGTTGATCTACCACGAGATCGGAGAGGCTAAACCCTAGAAGCTAGCCTATGGTATGATTGTATGTTGTATCGACTAGCCTGGCCTCGGTTTATATAATGCACCGGAGGCCTAGGATAACAAGAGTCCTAGCCGAATACGCCGGTGGGGAGAAGTCCTTGTCTTGATCGCCAAGTCTTGTGGAATCTTCCTTGTATGCGGTAGCCGTCCGAACTGGCCCATGAGTATACGGCCACGGGGGTCCTCGGCCCAATCTAATAGGTCGGGAGACGACGTGGTGAGTACCCCCTAGTCCAGGACACCGTCACCAACAATTCAAGGTACACAAGTTTTCGTCCATAATATTGAAGGATCCATTGCTTAGTTGGTAAAGCACAAAGCTCTTAACCTTGTGGACGTGGGTTCAAGCCCTACGATGGATGCTACATTATAAGATGTTATTTTCATTGAAGTATATATCAAGTCCCGGTTCAGTATTATCTTACTATGCCGGCCCTTGGGGGCTACACATCACTGCTAAAATCTACATTATTATATTTACAAAGTTCCTGCTCATTATTGCATAATGACCCGGTCCTTGGGGGTTACACTGATTGAAGTTTTTATAAGCAAGTACAAGTCCCAAGTTGCTGCAAGCATGACAACCCGGCACTTGGGGGCTACATATATGGAGTATTCGGTTTTTAGATGAACAAACCAGATTTCTTCAAGGTTGAAACACTTATTGGAGCAAGTCTTAAGTTATCACTATGTTCTCCTCTTAAGACTTGGGGGCTATAGGTATTATGCATATAAAGGAGGAACATCTTCATTTTATCAGTTTTGAGAAAATCAGGAAGATCAGTTACATGACCCAGTGTCGACAACAATTATGACCCGGTGCCATCAATATTTGTAAACCGGTAATGATAAACCGGCAAGTTCAAGTCTTAAACCGGCACAGTTTAACATTCTCAAACCGGCAAGTTTTACATCTTTAAACCGGCTGAATATCAGATAAGTATTTTCAGACCCATATTTCTTAAACCGGCACTTTGGGAGCTGAGTCAAAGGAGTTATTCTTCACAATATTTCTCGGTGACAAACCAATGTCGGCAAATTAATTATGAAGCTGGTCTGTTGACCCGAATTTCCCAGAAGGAGGAAATAACAAGGACTTAAGGATGATCAGGTACCGGTTTACAAAAATTCTTAACCCGGAGCATAACCTGTCAAATTTGTTCTTGTGTTTATTTTGCAGCATAAGTTTACCATGAATAAATCCAAGCTAAACTTGGGGGCTAATGTCGGGGATATACCCCGCGGCATAAACCGGCCGGAAGTATAACCCGGCCGGACTAGGCGTTTCATTGATAAACCGCCAGAGGATTGGCGGTTTACGTGATGGGCGGTTTACGTGTCTGGCGGTTTACGTGTCCGGCGGTTCACTGGTATGACGATTCACGAACCTGAAGACTCATTGGTGACCCGGCGCGTGTTCCAGATGTATGACAAGGCCCAAGGCCCAGCATGCCGGTTTATGTTAATGGTGGGCCGATTTAAGAGGAAAGGCATGCGGAACATTTATCTTACAAGGAGCTAAGACCTGGACTTGTATCCGGTTTGTATTAGAGATAGACTAGTCCTAATCCTAATAGGACTCTACATGTAACCCGCCCCTCCAACATATATAAGGAGGGGCAGGGCTCCCCAAGAGGGGGAAGATTCACAAGTTCCACAAGTTGGACAAGTTAGGTTTAGAAAATAGCTCTCGAGTTAGAGCACTCTTGTAACCGTGGTCATCATCATCAATATCAATGAAGCAGGATGTAGGCTTTTACCTCCATCGTGAGGGGCCGAACCTGGGTAAAACATCGCGTCTCTCGTCCCGCTCAACCCCTCTCAAGCTACCACATAGATGCGTTGGCCTCGCGACTAAGTTCTGACACTAAGGACATCTGCCGTGACAATTCCACAACAGAACTCCTTAGGATATTTAGCATCTGGAGGCAAAGGCTTCATCATGCTAAGCATCTGACTCATATTGGGCTCAGGCTTGTGGAAGATGCTTTCCATAGCAGCACTGTGAAGTTGACAACCAGGTTCATACAGATCTCCTCGAGTGGGCAGGCCAGTAAGCTCAATGATATCAAAGGCTTTGGCTTCATGATGAACATTGCCTGTCATCCACTCAAGGACCCAAGTCTTCGGATCCCTGTTGTAACCACGGATATGAAGAGTGGCATAGAATTGGAGCAGCAATTCTTCATTCCAGTGCTCCTTATCAGTGACGAACTGCAGCAAGCCTGACTCTCTGAAGCAATCCAGAGCTTCTTCCAAACAGGGCACTCCAGTTATGGCTTCAGTGTCAAGACGCATATGTGGGAAAATGCGACCTTGATTGTACAGAATGCATGAGTAATAACTGCACTGCTGATAACTCTAGAACCAATCAGAAGATATTCTTGCCTTGGTGTAGGGGTTCTTGGCGCTATCAAAGAAGGTGTTGTGTGCCTTGAAGCCATTGATATTGAACGATCTGGGTGCAGATGCAGTGCCTGGAAACCTGGGCAACCTTGGTATTGGCTTCTGAACTTGAGGCCTGTGCTCAACGTGATAGTCAAACTGAGGACCAGCAGCAGGCAGAGGAGTCAGAAAAGGCCATTTGACAGTGACAAGTTGGCCATAGTTGAATGCTTGCTCGATAGTGTGTGGCCTTGGTGGCGGAACAGGAGCAGTGGCATCAGTAGAGGCGTCAGGCTGCACATCTGTTGCAGGTGCATCATTGGCTTCATTGGCCTCTGGCACATTGGTTGGTGCAGGCTCCACATTTGCTTCAGCCATGACTACGTCATTGGCTTCATTTGTGTTGGTGGTGGCAGCCTCAAGATTCTCAACCTCCACTTGATGAGCTGGAGGGTTGGGCACATACACGTTCACTTCAGGAACAACTTCTTCAGGGTTTGGGGGTGTAGGGACACGATCTTCTTCTTGTTTGTCATCGGCTGATGCAGCCGGATTGTCTTCAGCACCTTGGGCTTCAGACTCAGAGACAGTCACAATAGGAGTGGCATCTGGAAACATTTAACGTGCAACAGATTGGTGGTGCACTTCTCCTTCTGGAACGCTCGGAAGAGGGACTTGAGACCTTGGTCCTTTGCGAAGCCTGCGTAGCGCTGGCGACGCTTGTGGAGATGGAGTTGGCTGGGCCTCAAAGTCATCCTCTTCTTGCACTGATGGGGTTACTTGGGGAGAGCTGGGAGTGTCTTGTCTCTGTGGGTGATCAGCCCACGATGCATCCTGAGCAGTTGGCGTTAGAGGACGACCAATGCTGATGAGTTCGCGGTGCGTAAGCACAGGCGATGATACCAGTTGGTGCTCGATCTGAGGAAGGACTTCATCATCTTCAACATTGTCATGGTGACCAATGTCTTCAGCAGCGGTGGGGTCAACTGCTGGAATGTCCTCAGCTTCAGGAGCCTCTGTGGAAGCAGGCTCATGAACAATCAATTGGCGCTCGTGGTGTTCAGATGCAGGGCGAACCATTGAGATGGGTTCAACAACTAAGGGCTCTGCGGGAGCAGCCCGATCCTTCTTGATTTTGCACTTATTCTTAGAGGGAGCGACATCAGAAGCTTCAGGATTTTTCCTTTTTCTAGCTTCAGCCTCGGCAGTCCTTGTCTTCTTCAGTTCTGAAGCGGTTGACCTGACCTTTGGCTTCGAGCCAGTCATGCTGCTTGGGAAGACTATGTGAGGTTCTTCCTGCCTTGAAGGTGCAGATTGGTCAGTTGAGGGCTTCTTCTTCTTTGCAGCCATTCTTGGGTCGATGCCAGGACGACCAAGAGCCTTGCGCTTCTTAGCCTCATTGTAGGCTTGCACACACTTGTTAGCCAGGCTCTTCATGCGTTCACGAGAACCTTGAGCTTCTTCATGCTTCTTGAGAAAGGCTTCCTTGAGCTCGTGCAGCATAATTTTGAAGTTTTTCACATCTTGCACGCTGAGCTTGGCCATGTGTTTCTTGAACTGAGCTTTCTCATAGTCGATCTTTTGCTTCAGTTCAACGATGCGCTGAGCTAGAGATAGCTCAGAAGCAATGGCGCCATGGAAGGCGACACTGAGGCCAATTGGAAGTTGCAAATCTTCAAAGCTGAGGTTGGGCGTGTCAAACCACTCATCAATGAAGTTACGGAGGATTTCCACATCAAAGAGAGGCAAATCATTGAAGATCTCTACTTCTTCCTTGCTCTTGATCAGTTTCTCAAGAGCGTCATCTGCAAGATCTTCATCGCTGAAAAGATCAATGGCGTCATTGCGCAGAATAGCAGCAGCAGTCAGTGCCTGATCAGTACTCTTTCTCATCTCAGTCTTCTTGGAGATGCGCGATAGATCTTCAGACTGCACACTGTCTTCAGGAGGTGCAGTAGCCAATGGCTTCGCCCGTAAGATTTTTGGTGCTGAGGCAGACTTTGAAGCTTTAGGCTTCTTCAGCTTCGTTGGCTTTGGCGGTGCAGGCGCTTCATCAGATTCAACGTCATCTGCAGGCTCATCCACGGCTGTCCCTTGAACCATAATATGAGTGATGAGACCTTCCAGGTTGTAGAAGGGCCCAACGAGATTGGGTTCAGCTTCGCAGGTGCCATCGGCACGGGGAGCAGAAGGACCAGGGTTGAAGTCTAGTCCCAATGACTTCTTGTTTTGCTTAGCAGAGTTCTTGGCAAACTGGAAGTTGCACTTGAACAGATTGTCGTCACGACACCATAGCAATGACGATGGATTAGCAGCTGCAGGCTGTGGTCCACGGACCATGCAGGGATAGAAGCCTTGTTCAATGGCTTCATCTCTGGACCTGGGTTGAAGATTTCTGTATAGGATGTCTCCCCATGGTCGCTTGATGGCATTCTTCTCTGCATATTTCTGGGTCACAAACCTGTACTTGAACCATTGCTCAGCCCAGTACCTTCGAATCCATTGGATTCGTGTCTTGCGCTGATTGTAATCCTCTTCTGGGTCTGTCTTGTACAACTCTGAGAGGTCATCAGGCAGATCTCTTGATGTTCCCCCTCGACGCTGTTGGCCACCCTTCCTTGCTGATTTCTCTGTAGCCATGATCTTCAAACGGAATGGCTTCAACACGTTCAAAGGTTTCAAAGGCTTCCGTTTGCTGGTCAAACAGGAACTGGCTTCGGGAGAATTTATATGATGTTGTAAGAATTCTGTAAATGAATGCAGACTGTGAGAACCAAGGGATTCTCGCACGGACATGTACCTGTGACAACATTAAGGTGCGAAGGAAGGGGAAGAGGTCATATGCATTCTCAGAAGATTTTGAAGATAAATCAGTTTAGAAGACATTGATCTCATAGTGCGAAGGCATTCACTCATAGATAGGGAGTTGGTTCCAGATTTGTACGAATCCACGAATAAGTACAAGTGAGGAATCTAACTACTTTGTGAAGCATAAGTGAACATACTAGGCATATTATGAGATGCAGTATGAAATAGATCCAACTTGTGTGAACAGAAACTTCTTGTGGTAGAAAGTGATGGATCTATAGAATCAAAGGGGTCGTAACAAAGAAGTTTTATTTACCACACGAAGAACTTCTAGACGGAGTGGGAGAGGAGGCCGAGCAGATCGATCATCCGTGCCCTAACTTGGCGACGGAGGACACCTACGGCGACGGCAGAGAAGACGAGGTCCGCGGCCGGCGTGAAGACAACATCGATGAGGTCGCGGCAACTAAGCGCTTCGTCGCCGGCATCGTCGAGGGCGAGCGGCGGCGCTAGGGTTTGTGCGAGAGTGGAAGAAAGGATAATGACTGTGGTGAGGCGTGTATTTATAGAGACAGGGACGGCACAGTGTTATTACACAGGTGCCCCTGGCGTTTCACATCTGAAGGACACATGGCCATCATGCAACATATCGGAGGTTGTTCCACGTTCCCACGCACGCCTGGATTGTCGGGTGGTCATTCCCACTTCTCCGGGTTTCAGGTGAAGGAATTAGCATTGAAAACGGACTTAATGTTTGTCTCTGTATCTTCTGCTGACAAGGACGCAGAGAAGATATTCGACAATTTCAAAAGAATGCATATGATTTGGAGAGATAGAGTTTGAGATAGAAAGCATAGAGAGGTTAGGGTCCGATCACATTCACTTAGTTCAAAAGATTCAACAAGAAGACATAGCTATAAGTGAATGCTGTAGAGGACAGAACACTAGTATATATATATATATATATATTAGACTGACAATCAAATCAACATAGTGAAGATAATCATGAAGGCAAGTTGAGATTGAAGCCAAACCAAATGTGAAGATATACCAAACGTAACGCCATGAGTGAAACACTTCAAACAGAAAAATTTGGTGGTGGCATTACCCACCGTATAGGAAGTATTAGACTCAGACACGACGCACAATTATCATGGCGCTCCGAAGTCAAATTCCACATTAATGTATTCACACTTAGAATGTAAGTCTTCATTGATTGAAGATATACTTTACTTCGTGTGTTGCACATCTAAGTCATCAATATGCATAAGTGTTAGGATGTGTGCCTGATCACATGACATATGAGGATTCCAAGATATTTAGCTCACACCGTAACTTGCAAAACCTCTTCTCATCCAAGGGCTTGGTGAAGATATCTGCCAATTGCTCTTCAGTGTTGACGTGTATGATATCAATATCTTCCTTCACAACATGATCTTTGAGAAAGTGATGACGAATTTCAATGTGCTTTGTCTTCGAGTGCTGAACTGGGTTGTTGGCAATCTTGATGGCACTTTCGTTGTCATAGTAGAGTGGCACTTGCTTCAGATGAACGCCACAATCTTTGAGTGTTTGCTTCATCCACAGAAGCTGAGCGCAGCAAGATCCAGCAGCAATGTATTCAGATTCAGCAGTGGAGAGAGATACACAGTTCTGCTTCTTTGAAGACCAACATACAAGTGATCGTCCCAGAAAATGACATCTGCCTGATGTAGACTTGTGATCCACCTTGTCACCAGCATAATCAGCATCCGAGAATCCAACCAGATCAAATTCTGAGCCCTTTGGATACCATAATCCTAGTGTTGGGGTGTGAGCCAAATATCTGAGAATTCGCTTCACAGCTAAGTGATGCGATTCCTTTGGTGCCGCTTGGAATCGAGCACACATGCAAACACTAAGCATGATATCTGGCCTAGATGCACATAAATAAAGCAAGGAACCAATCATGGAACGATATACCTTTTGATCGAACTCTTTACCATTATCGTCGGGACCCAGATGATGTTTGGCTGGCATTGGCGTCGTGAAGCCTTTGCAGTCTTGCATCCCAAATTTCTTCAGGCAATCTTTGAGGTACTTCTCTTGAGATATGAAGATGCCGTTGCGTTGCTGACGTATTTGAAGACCAAGGAAGAGCTTTAGCTCACCCATCATGGACATCTAATATTGATCTTGCATCATATATCCAAACTCGTCTGTGTATTTCTGATTGGTGCAGCCGAAGATAATGTCATCCACATATATTTGGCACACAAACAGTTCACCATCATATGTCTTCGTGAAGAGAGTGGGGTCGAGGGAACCAGGTTTGAAGCCTTTGCTCTTCAGGAAGTATTTGAGTGTGTCATACCAAGCTCGAGGGGCTTGTTTGAGGCCATACGGTGCCTTGTTGAGCTTGTACACCATGTCAGGATGTTTTGGATCTTCAAAGCCAGGCGGTTGTGCAACATACACTTCTTCATCAATCTTGCCAATGAGAAAAGCACTCTTCACATCCATTTGATACAGAAAAATGTTATGATGATTTGCATAGGCCAGCAGTATGTGTATGGCTTCAAGTCTAGCCACAGGAGCAAAGGTTTCATCGAAGTCAATCCCTTCAACTTGAGTGTACCCTTGAGAAATGAGACGAGCTTTGTTTCTGACAACTTGACCATGCTCATCTTCCTTGTTGCGATATATCCATTTGGTGCCTATTATATTGTGATTGCGGGGATCAGGACGCTTAACCAGTTCCCATACATTATTCAGCTCAAACTGTTGAAGCTCTTCTTGCATATCTTGAATCCATTCAGGTTCCATGAAGTCTTCTTCAACTTTCTTGGGTTCAGATATTGAGACGAATGCGAAGTGCCCACAGAAATTTGCTAGCTGTGTTGCCCTTGAACGAGTGAGTGGACATGGTGCATTGATGCTATCAATTATTTTCTCAATTTATACTTCATTTGCAACACGAGGATGTACATGATGAAGATTTTGCTCTTGTTGATCATTGTCATCGTTAGAAGGATTGTCTTTAGGCTGAGCATTGTCTTCAGTTTGATCATTGTCTTCAGGTCGATTAGGTGCGGAGATGATAAGTTCCTCTTCAGGCTGAGCTTCAGAAGGTATGATTTCTCCAGTTCCCATAAGTTTGATTGATTCACTGGATGGAACTTCATCTAGCACATTTGGCAGGTGCTCTCTCTGTGAGCCGTTAGTCTCATCGAACCACACATCCACTGTTTCAACCACTTTATAATGAAAGAGGTTGAAGACTCTGTAGGAGTGCGAAACCTTTCCATATCCAAGCATAAAACCTTCATGTGCTTTTGGTGCAAATTTTGAAGTGTGATGTGGATCCTTGACCCAGCACCTGGCACCAAATACTCTGAAGTAACTGACATTTGGCTTCTTGCCAGTAAGGAGCTCATAGGATGTCTTGTTGAGAAGCTAGTAAAGATAAACACGGTTGATGATTTGGCATGCAGTATCAATGGCCTCAGGCCAGAACTTTCTTGGAGTCTTGTATTCATCAAGCATCGTCCGGGCCATCTCAATAAGTGTTCTGTTCTTGCGTTCCACGACGCCATTCTGCGGTGGTGTGTACGGAGCTGAGAATTCATGTGTAATGCCCAAAGTATCAAGATAAGTGTCTAGACCAGTGTTCTTGAATTCAGTGCCATTGTCACTTCTGATGTGCTTGATCTTGACGCCATAGTTGTTCATGGCTCGATTGGCGAAGCGTCTGAAGACATCCTGCACTTCAGTCTTGTAGAGGATTATATGCACCCAAGTATATCTTGAATAATCATCAACAATGACAAAGCCATAGAGACAAGCAGTAGTAGTAAGAGTTGAGTAATGAGTGGGACCGAAAAGATCCATGTGGAGCAGTTCGAAGGGTTGAGTCGTTGTCATGATTGTCTTCGAGGGATGCTTGGCCCTCGTCATCTTTCCTGCTTCACAGGCACCACATAAGTGATCCTTCTTTAACTTGACACCCTCGATGCCTATGACATGCTTCTTCCTTGCAAGGGTGTGGAGGTTCCTCATGACAGCATGTCCTAGCCTCCAATGCCAGAGCCAGCATTCAGAAGCTTTTGCTAGAAGACATACGGCAAGCTGTGGTCCTCCTGAGAAATCTACCATGTACGAATAATCTTTCCGATACCCTTCAAACACTAGAGACTTGTCAGATTCCATTAGTACAAGGCAACGATATTTTCCAACGATTTTTCCGAGGATGTTGTAGTTGATCCGTGCATGCTATGCTATTGTTCTTGCCATGTCTAGCTGAATTTTGTGTATTCTTGATGGGTGTAAGCTTAGTTTATCATGACTTGCTCTGTATTGAGTGCATCGAGCTCGTCAACATGCCTACTTGATATCCGTTTTCAGCATGCTCCAGTTTTCACCAAGTCTGAGAACTGATTATGTTTTTGCCATGTTCACATGCTTGCAATTGTATTTTCTGATCCCTTTTGTCTCAAGGTCACTAAGGGACTTTTGTTAAGATCTTTGAGTAGCTCCATGCCATGCTTTACTTTGCCATGTTCAGGTCCTGTAGCATGTAGTTTTGTTGCTCCGAAGTGTGCTACCTGATCTGAAATTCCAGACAAGTGTTAATTTCACTAAGTCTAAGATCTGTTTGCCATATGCATTTTTGCCATGCTTGTTTGAACCTGTTAATGTATGATTTGGCCATAGCTCAGTGATAGATTTTTGTTAAGCATCTTGAATACATCCCTGCCATGTATTTTTTTTCCATGTTTGAGTGCTGTAGCATGTTCATCTTGTTGCATTTAGTTGGCTACTTGCTGTAAATCGCAAACTGGTGTCATATTTGAATTGCTTGCCATTTCCAAATCGTAACTCCGATTCCGACGTTCTTTATATCGTTTTCAAGCGATTTCATCTCATATTTCCAGTGGCACACTTGCATTTCCAAGTTGAGGCCAGGTTCATGCATTCCTTGTCACATCTTGCATATGCATCCCGCATCGCATCCCGCATAGCATACCATCTTTGCATCATATTGTTTGAGCTTTGCACATGGTTAATTGTGTCCTTGTTGTTTGTTTGTCTTGTTTGGGTAGAGCCGAGAGACGAGTTCGCTAACGAGGAGCCCGTTGAGTTTGCTTTCGAGGATCCAATCAACTCTGACCACTTTGCTTTGCTAGATGCTCGCTCTTTTGCTATGCCAATGCTACGATGCCTACCACTTGCTTTCAAGCCTCCCAAATTGCCATGTCAAACCTCTAACCCACCATGTCCTAGCAAACCGTTGATTGGCTATGTTACCGCTTTGCTCAGCCCCTCTTATAGCGTTGCTAGTTGTAGGTGAAGATTGGAGACCGTTCCTTGTTGGAACATTTATTTACTTGTTGGGATATCATTATATTGACATGTTATCTTAATGCATCTATACACTTGGTAAAGGGTGGAAGGCTCGGCTTATCGCCTAGTGTTTTGTTCCACTCTTGCCGCCCTAGTTTCCGTCATATCGGTGTTATGTTCCTGGATTTTGCGTTCCTTACGCGGTTGGGTTATAATGGGAACCCCTTGATAGTTCGCCTTGATTAAAGCTTTTCCAGCAAGGCCCAACCTTGGTTTTACCACTTGCCACCTAGCCTCTTTTTCCCTTGGGTTTCCGGAGCCCGAGGGTCATCGTATTTTAGCCCCCCTGGGCCAGTGCTCCTCTGAGTGTTGGTCCGACCGAGTAGACTGCGGGGCCACCTCGGGGCAACTTGAGGGTTGGTTTTACTCGTAGGATGTCTCATCTGAGTGTGCCCTGAGAACGAGATATGTGCAGCTCCTATCGGGATTTATCGGCACATTCGGGTGGTGTTGCTGGTCTTGTTTTAACCTATCGAAGTGTCTTGAAGAACCGAGGTACCGAGTTTGATCGGAACGTCTCGGGAGGAGGTCTATTCCTTCGTTGACCATGAGAACTTATCATGGGCTAAGTTGGGACTCCCCTGCAGGGATTTGAACTTTCGAAAGCCGTGCCCACGGTTATGGGCAGATGGGAATTTGTTAATGTCCGGTTGGAGATAACTTGAACCTTAACTTAATTAAAATGAATCAACTGAGTGAGTTACCGTGATGGCCTCTTCTCAGCGGAGTCCGGGAAGTGGACACGGTGTTGGAGTAATGTTTCCGCAGGTTGTCCTCTAGTTTCTCGCTCGCGCTTTGCCTCCTCTTCTCGCTCTCTTTTACGAACAGGATAGCCACCATATATGCTAGTCGCTTGCTGCAGCTCCACATATTTTACCTTGCCTTACCTATAAGCTTAAATAGTCTTGATCGCGAGGGTGCGATATTGCTGAGTCCCTGTGGCTCACAGGTTACTATTACACCAGATGCAGGGCCTGATGATTCCGCTCCAGGTGACGCGCTTGAGCTCAAGTGGGAGTTCGAGAAGACTCTCAACGATACTATGTTTCCTTTCCTGATGATCAGTAGTGGTGCCCAGTTGGGGGTGATCGGGACCGTGTCGCATGTTGGGTTATCTTTTATTTTGGCACCGTAGTCGGGCCATGAGTGTTTGAATGATGTAATGTTATTCATGTACTTGATTGACGTGGCGAGTGCAAGCCAACTATGTTATCTCCCCTTTTATTATTTATATTACATGGGATGTTGTGAAGATTGCCTAACTTGCGACATATGCCTTCAATGCGATTATGCCTCTAAGTCGTGCCTTGACACGTGGGAGATATAGTCGCATCGAGGGTGTTACAAGTTGGTATCAGAGCCTTCCCCGACCTTAGGAGCCCCATTGCTTGATCGTTTTTAGCAGCCGAGTTGTGTCTAGAAAAATGTTTTGAGTCATTTAGGAATTATATATCGAAGAGTTTAGGAATTCTTTTTTACTTCCCAGTCTCCTCATCGCTCTGGTAAGGCATCCTGACATAGAGTTTTGACTCTTCTCTTCTCAAATTTCACTAAATTTTTTTAGGATCACGCGGGTATCTTGGAATCGTTCCGATGGTTTTATGATGAGAACATTGTCTTGGTGCCTCCTGTCAGGGGTTTTGTGGAAGTGTCCCGAGGAGTTGAGCTCTGAGGTGTTGTCGTCATAATTTTATTGTTGCAGTTCTGGAATACCTGAGTTTAGTACGCCGACATCGAAAATCTCTTTTATGCAGTTCGTTGGTGAGATAACCTCGACGCCACCCAGTACTGGGGCAGGAGTTCGGGAGTATCACCATAACTTGTATAACGGATGCTTTTCGAAGGTTGAGGTAGATGGTTTTCGAAGTTTTTCTCGGTTATGTGTTGAAGGATGGATACAGCTGGATGTAGGATTTGCTAGATTTGGGTGAGATATTATGCTTCCCTTGTATCCCCAACACCTGATTGCATAACCAGAAAGGTACGGGAGTTTCATAGGTGGGAATTCTCGTAGCTCTAGTTCTTCTTCCACGGATATTGGTTTGAGATTGGGATTTCTTACTGATTATTCGTTCTTGATCCGTACCTTGTTGATTTATTTCTCTACCTTAATTCTAAGTGGCTTCTCAATTTATGGATATGTGACCATTTCAAGAGGAATGCATTCGTTCATTTTGTTCGGATGTGAAGACTATATGTTGCAATTTTTATTCCGTTGGATTCAGCTTCAATATTTGTCTATCAATGTGCTAATGGATGTCAACCTCTTCGGGATGTCTCCTCCAACGCGCACTACTCCGAATCCTGATCCGCCACCACCTCCACCTCCTCCGGAGGCATGGCAAGCTGTGATGGCCGCAACCAATGCAAACACACAGTTGATCATGAAAATTCTCCAAGAGCGCAATCAAGCGAATCAAGGCAACCAAGGGAATCAAGGCAACAATCAGACTCACTTTGCTACACTCAACCAGTTCCTTGCTAATGGGCCAAAGACTTTCAGCAATTGTGTTGAGGCAACCGATGCTGATGATTGGCTTGTGGATCTGTGCAAGAATTTCGAGTGCAGTAACGTCAGGCCTGAGGACTTTGTCAAGTTCGCTTCCTTCCAACTCAAAGACCAAGCCGCAGAATGGTTCCAGCAGTACAAGGATTCCAGAGGTGGACGTGTTATCACTTGGGATGAATTCCGTCAAGATTTCAGAGCTCACCATATCCCTCAGAGCGTGGTTGAAAGCAAGCGTGAGGAATTCCGCAACCTGAAGCAAGGCTCTTTGTCTGTCTATGACTACAACAAGTTGTTTCAGAAGCTCGCCCGCTTTGCTAAGCAGGACGTGCCTGATGAGAAGAGCATGATATACCAGTTCAGGGGTTGTCTCAGAGAAGAAATCCAGCTCGCTCTTGTCCTCTTTGAGCCCTTGAGATACGATGAGTTCTACAACATGGCATTGAAGCAAGAGGCCACTCAACTGAGGTGTGATGCTTCCAAGAAGCGAGTCAGAGATGTTACTCCTTCTTCGTCTACTCAAGTGGCCAAGCAGCAGAAGTATTGGCTTCCTCCTCCTCTGTTCCGTCAGCTGTATCAGCAGAAGAGAAAAGGTGGCAGTGGATCTTACCACCCACCCAACCCTGGCTTTCAGAACAAGACTTCGTGTCAAGCTCCAAGATCGAGTGCTCCGTATCACCGTCCGCTTTCAGAGGTCACGTGCAACAAGTGCCAACAGAAGGGTCACTATGCCAACAAGTGTTTCGACCAGAGGCGTCTTCCTCCTCCTCCTGTGAGATCGGCAAGTACAGCTATGGTCAAGCATAACACCAAGCACGCCAAGGTCAACTTGATGAATGCAGCTCAGGCAGAGGACTCACCAGATGTGATCACGGGTAACCTTCCTGTTAATGACATTCCCGCAAGAGTTCTTTTTGACACTGGTGCATCTTTATCATTTTTATCGAAGCCTTTTGCATCCATGCATGATGTGCATACTATTGATTTGCCTAAGCCGATAGCGGTTTCTTCTCCGGGTTTGTTCATGAACACTAAAATGATGGCTCCGGACGTTACTATCACGTTGGGCGATTACAAGTTTCTTTCTTCTCCGGTGGTTCTTGGTAACTCGGATATTGATCTTATTCTCGGGATGGATTGGCTTTCTAAGAACAAGGCACATCTTGATTGTGCAGCCAGGCAGATTTAATTGACTCATTCGTCTGAGGATGTAATTGTCTTTGCCGCTCGTGATGATACTATCCGTCTGTTTTCTCTCAATGAGAAGGGTGAACTGGATCCTATCTCGCAAATTCCAGTTGTTTGCGAATATCAAGACGTCTTTCCAGAAGAGCTTCCAGGAATGCCTCCGCACCGGCCAGTTGAATTCTTCATTGATCTTGAGCCTGGCACGGAACCAGTGTGCAAGCGTCCTTACAAGCTCGGACCTGAAGAGTTGAAGGAGCTAAAGAAGCAACTCGATATTCAAGAGAGAATGGGCCTCATCCGGCCTAGTTCTTCTCCGTGGGGTTGTGGTGTTCTTTTTGTGAAGAAGAATGATGGAACGGACCGACTTTGTGTTGATTACCGTCCATTGAACAAGAAGACCATCAAGAACAAATACCCACTTCCCAACATCAATGAGCTGTTTGAACAACTCAAAGGTGCCCAAGTATTCTCCAAGCTTGATCTCCGTATGGGTTATCATCAGATTCGAATTCGCGAGCAAGATATTCCCAAGACGGCTTTTAGGACAAGCTATGGTTCATATGAATACACTGTCATGTCTTTTGGCCTCGTCAACGCTCCTCCGACGTTCTCTCACATGATGAACTTCATCTTCAACGCCTACACCAATGACTTCATTTTGGTCTATCTCGACGACATTCTGGTTTTCTCGAAGAACAAGGAAGATCATGCCAAGCACTTGCGTTTGGTACTCGATAAGCTGAGGGAACACTAGTTCTATGCCAAGTTCTCCAAGTGTGAATTTTGGCTCGATGAGGTTCTTTATCTTGGTCATATCATCTCTGCCAAGGGCATTGCGGTGAATCCTGAGAAGGTGTCTGCAATTGTGAATTGGGAACCTCCTCAGAACATGAAGCAACTCCGTAGCTTCCTCGGTCTCGCAAGCTACTGTCGAAGATTCGTTGAAAACTTTTCTAAGATCGTGAAGCCTCTCTCTAATCTTCTCCAGAAGCACGTCAAGTACGTTTGGTCTTCGGAGTGTGACATTGCTTTCAACACTTTTAAAGAGAAATTGATCACTGCTCCAGTTCTGACTCCGCCTGATGAATCCAAGCCGTACGAGGTCTTTTGTGATGCCTCTCTCCAAGGTCTTGGCGCAGTGTTGATGCAAGATAAGAAAGTTGTTGCTTATACCTCTCGCCAGTTGAAGCCCAATGAGAAGAACTACCCCACTCATGATCTCGAGTTGGCGGCAGTTGTGCATGCTCTTTTGACTTGGAGACATCTCTTATTGGGAAGAAAAGTGGACATCTTCACTGACCACAAGAGTCTCAAGTACATCTTCACTCAGCCTAATCTCAACCTCAGGCAAACTCGAGGGGTCGAAATGATTCAAGAGTATAATCCGAGTATCGAGTATACTCAAGGCAAGGCCAATGTGATTGTTGACGCATTGAGCAGAAAGGCTTATTGCAACAGTCTGATTCTCAAGCCTTATCAACCCGAGCTTTGTGAAGCTTTCCGCAAACTTAATCTGCAAGTTGTTCCTCAAGGTTTCCTCACCAACCTTCAAGTCTCTCCTACCTTGGAAGACCAGATTCGCCAATCTCAGCTTCTTGATGCTATGGTGAAAAAGGTGAAGATTGGGATTGCCAAGAGTCAACCCAAGTACAAGTGCTACCGCCTTGACGACAAGGATACTCTCTTCTTCGAGGATCGTATTGTCGTGCCCAAAGGTGACCTTCATAAACTGATCATGAACGAGGCTCACAATTCTCTCCTTTCCATCCACCCTGGGAGCATGAAGATGTATCAGGACCTCAAGCAGGCTTATTGGTGGACTCGAATGAAGGGCGAGATTGCTCAATTCGTGAATGAATGTGATGTATGCAGAAGAGTGAAGGCAGAACATCAAAGGCCAGCGGGTCTCCTCCAACCTCTTGCCATTCCAGAATGGAAGTTTGACCACATTGAGATGGACTTCGTGACTGGGTTTCCAAAGTCCAAGCGTGGCAATGATGCTATATTCGTTGTCATCGACAAACTCACCAAAGTGGCTCACTTTCTGCCTATCAAAGAGTCAATCACTGCAGCTCAATTAGCGGAACTCTATACCTCTCGAATTGTCTCTCTGCATGGTATTCCACAAGTGATCTCTTCAGACCGTGGCAGCATCTTTACCTCCAAGTTTTGGGATTCTTTTCAGAAGGCCATGGGCACCAACATCCGCTTCAGCACAGCTTTCCATCCTCAAACTAGCGGTCAAGTCGAGCGTGTCAACCAGATTCTTGAAGATATGCTCAGGGCTTGTGTGATCTCCTTCGGCATGAAGTGGGAGGATTGTCTTCCTTATGCTGAATTCTCCTACAACAACAGTTTTCAAGCAAGTTCGGGCAAGGCCCCATTTGAAATTCTGTATGGCAGGAAGTGCCGAACCCCTCTCAACTGGTCTGAAACCGGTGAACGTCAGTTTTTGGGAAATGACTTAATCACAGAGGCAGAGGAAATGTGCAAAGTCATTCGAGATAACCTCAAAGCAGCCCAATCCCGCCAGAAGAGCTACTATGATAGTAAGCACCGTGATTTGGCTTTCGAGACTGGAGATCATGTTTACCTCCACGTCTCTCCTATGAAAGGTACTCATCGCTTCGTATCAAAGGGAAGCTTGCCTCCAGATACGTGGGACCTTTCAAGATTGTCAGCAAGAGAGGCGACCTCGCCTATCAACTCGAGCTTCCTTCAAACTTTGCAAATGTTCATGATGTGTTCCATGTCTCTCAGCTTTGGAAGTGCTTCAAGACTCCTGACCGCATCGTCAACTTCGAGGACATTGAGCTCCAAGAAGATCTCTCCTATCGTGAGCACCCCATTGCTATTCTCGAAGAGACTGAACGCAAGACTCGCAACAAGTCAATCAAAGTCCTCAAAGTCAAGTGGTCACACCATTCCGACCGTGAAGCTACCTGGGAACGTGAGGATCACCTCCGTTCTGAGTACCCGGTGTTCTTTCAGTCCTAGATCTCGGGACGAGATCCTTTCGTAGTGGTGGAGTGTTGTAACACCCCGGATATGACTTTCCCAATTTGTACTCCAACTCTTGCCGTTTCCGGCGTTAAGTGGACACGGTGTTGGAGTAATGTTTGCGCAGGTTGTCCTCTAGTTTCTCGCTCGCGCTTTGCCTCCTCTTCTCGCTCTCTTTTGCGAACAGGATAGCCACCATATATGCTAGTCGCTTGCTGTAGCTCCACATATTTTACCTTGCCTTACCTATAATATTAAATAGTCTTGATCGCGAGGGTGCGAGATTGCTGAGTCCCTGTGGCTCACAGATTACTATTACACCAGATGCAGGGCCTGATGATTCCACTCCAGGTGACGCGCTTGAGCTGAAGTGGGAGTTCGACGAAGACTCTCAATGATACTATGTTTCCTTTCCTGATGATCAGTAGTGGTGCCCAGTTGGGGGTGATCGGGACCATGTCACATGTTGGGTTATCTTTTATTTTGGCGCCGTAGTCGGGCCATGAGTGTTTGAATGATGTAATGTTATTTATGTACTTGATTGACGTGGCGAGTGTAAGCCAACTATGTTATCTCCCCTTTTATTATTTATATTACATGGGATGTTGTGAAGATTGCCTAACTTGCGACATATGCCTTCAATGCGATTATGCCTCTAAGTCGTGCCTCGACATGTGGGAGATATAGTCACATCGAGGGTGTTACAGCTGTCAAGTGATCTCAGGAGTGTCTTGATGACTTCATGCTTGGTGATCTCAGTGGCACCGAGAGCTTGAAGCTCATTAGTGATGTCAGTGAGTCGATCAAACGTGAGCTGGACGTTCTCATTGTCATTTCTCTTGAAGCGGTTGAAGAGGTTGCGAAGGACACTGATTCTCTGATCTCTCTGGGTTGAGACGCCTTCATTGACCTTGGAGAGCCAGTCCCAGACTAGTTTAGATGTTTCCAAAGCACTCACGCGGCCATACTGTCCTTTGGTCAGATGACCACAGATGATGTTCTTGGCAGTGGAGTCCAGTTGAACGAACTTCTTGACATCAGCAGCGGTGACACCTTCATCAGCCTTGGGAACGCCATTCTTGACGACATACCATAGGTCGACATCAATGGCTTCAAGATGCATGCGCATCTTATTCTTCTAGTAGGGATATTCAGTTCCATCGAAGACGGGGCAAGCAGCGGAGACCTTAATTATCCCTGCAGTCGACATAGCTAAAACTCCAGGTGGTTAAACCGAATCACACAGAACAAGGGAGTACCTTGCTCTAATACCAATTGAAAGTTCTAGTGATCGACTAGAGGGGGGTGAATAGGCGATTTTTATGGAAGTCTTCAAGACATGGAAGTTTCGAAGACAAATGATAGAAATAAACCTATTACCATGCAGCAGAAGGTAGACTACACTAGGCAAACCATAGTCAAGTATTCAATGAAGTGAAAGCATAATGACTAATAGCAGCTAGGCAGTAAGATCAGGTAGGAAGATATTGTGAAGCCAATCAGACCAAGTAGTCACTCAGTGAAGACAAAAGATAATGCAATCATACAATGACTTCACAAGGACCAACAGTAAGCAAAGGGAAGGGAAGGATGAAACCAGTGACTCGTTGAAGACAATGATTTGTTGGACCAGTTCCAGTTGCTGTGACAACTGTACGTCTGGTTGGGGAGGCTGAGATTCAACTCAGAAGACCTCGTCTTCACCTTATTCCCCTTGAGCTAAGGACACCCAGTCCTCGCCCAATCACTCTGTTAAGTCTTCAAGGTAGACTTCCAAACCTTCATAGACTTCGTTCACCGGCGATCCACAATGACTCTTGGATGCTCAGAACGCGACGCCTAACCGGCTGGAGGATTCACAGTCCTCAAGTGTAATAAGTCTTCAGATCACACAGACAGGAAGACTTAAGTGATGCCTAACACTCTTTGGCTCTGGGTGTTTAGGGCTTTATCCTCGCAAGGAATTCTCTCTCAAAGGCTTCGAGGTGGGTTGCTCTCAAACGACAAAAGTCATACTCTAACTCTAAGCAGCCAACTGTTTATGGTTGTAGGGGGTGGGCTATTTATAGCCACTAGGCAACCTGACCTGATTTGTCCGAAATGACCCTGGGTCACTAAGGAACTGACACGTGTTCCAACGGTCAAATTTCAAACACACACGGTAACTTTACTTGGGCTACAAGCAAAGCTGACTTATCCAACTCTAGACAAGATTTGCTCTCATAGTCTTCACTCGAAGACATAGGATTTTGGTTAAGCATCACTTCAGTCATTCTGACTGGTTCTCTTGGACCCCACTTAACAGTACGGTGGTTCCTATGACTCAACAAAGAAGAAAAAGAACGACGAAAGAACTAAGTCTTCGCGCTCCATAGTCTTCATGCGATGTCTTCTCTTATCATAGTCTTCAATGTGAATGTCTTCACATACCACCTTTGTCTTCAGTGTCTTCTTAGATTTTTAGGGGTCATCTCTGGTGGGAAAACCGAATCAATGAGGGACTTCTACCTATGTTATCCTGCAATTCTCACAAACACATTAGTCCCTCAACTAGGTTTGTTGTCAATACTCCAAAACCAACTACGGGTGGCACTAGATGCACTTACAACACGTTCTGATGTCTCTCTCTCAAATGGAGATGGGGGTGGAGGGGTATATATAGCCTGCACACAAAATCCAATCGTTACACACATTTGACCCAACTCGGTCAATAAAGAAATTACGGCATATTACATCCACTGGGCATCAAAGTTCGCCACTATGATAATAAAGCACAAGCAGACAGTAGATTACATACATTGGGCATCAAAGATCGCCACCAGTGCAAATAAACACGCCGACAAAATAATATACAAAACCAACATCACTTCAATAGAGTTCAAGAAAGGTTAGCCCTGCTGGGGAGCTGCAGCGCAAGCAGCTGAGCAAGATGATGAGACTGCACTTGTTCAACACTTATATCTTCCTTACTCTGAAAGATAAACAAGCAGACAGATGACAGGTTTTGCACATAAAAGTATCAGTGCTGACAATTCATCACATTTCTTACTGACGAATAAAGTGACACAGTTTAAAATTGCATTAACACAATATGATATTGTTCGGGTCAAGACATGGCAGGAAATGACATTGTGAAGGAGTTGGCAGCTTCAAGACACCACTGGATTACAGATCAAGAACTCATAAGTATCAATGGTTAGTGTGTTGTCAATTTATACCATTTCAGATTGGCAAATAAAGAGATGGTTTAAATAATAGTAGAATGATATGACATTGTTCATAGTTAAGACATTGCAGAATATGACATTGTGCTGTAGTGGGTAAGTTCACCACACCACTGGATTACGGATGAAGAACAGAAGCATACATGCAGTGCAAAAGAAGATCACTTGCTCTGTATAGTTTAATTTACATGGTATGAAGAAGGAACTTGGTTGTACAACTGAAAACTTAAATTGACAAAGGACAAACTTTTGTTTATGAACTACATAATAAAATATAAACAAGCAATGTGATGCAAACAGCAAAAATAAACAGCTGTTGCAGTCATGCCTAACCTAATATATACAACAAAGTTTGAAGGCTTAAGATGGACAAACTTACATTATTGGTGAAGACAGGCTCTATAAAGGCCTTGTCCATGCTGATGGGGGGCAATTCAAGAAGTTTACCACAAAATCTTCTTCAAAAGCATTGCCTTTATTCTACATTTTGTTAAGAGTAAATATAGATGTGATAATATACGAAAAAATGGAGAATATTTAAGATAAGATGAAGAGTGATGCTACATAACCAAGTAGCTATAAATGTAAGTGCAGCGATACAGGCAAAAGGTACAACCAAGAGCAATGCACAACTAAACTTCTTCAGTACCAACCTTATGGTAAGAGTAAATATAGATCTGATGTGTAGAAAATGGAGGGCAAAGGAAAATAAGCTGCAGAGTGATGGTACATGAACAAGTACCTGTCATTATAAGTACACTGATAAAGGACAACATGTACTTACAAGAAAAATGCAGAGCTAAAAAACATTGGCATTGGATATATTCTACACTAATGTAACCATTCATACAGATCAGATAATTTGGAGTGAACAATTGATAAGCAAGCTATCATGCATACCGCTGTCACATAATGAACCAGGTATGTATGCAAGTACAGTGATATAGGACAAGAAGTACTAACAAGAGCAAAGCAGCGGGCACCTTAATTGCGATATCCTGCCATTCTTGTCAAACCGGAATTCTTCTTTGAGCAGATTTCCTGCAAAAAAATCTGTAAGGCACATGCAGAAAAGTAGAAGTTCAAATTGTCATGTGATTTCATAGACAGTACCTCATCCTGGGAGCGAGACTAGTGCATAACAAGGTTTTTCCATTCAATGTCTTCTAAATTTAGCACAGGAGACTTCACCGGAAATTCGTTTATAGACTTGCCATCAAAGTGTGATTTCCTCAGGTAACATCGATACTGGTACAATGCTTCCTTGAAAAGCACAAGCAAGCTTTGCTCGTCATGACTATCCAGATTGACCCTCACCTAGTTACAACAATGTAATGTAAATCATTGATGTGTTCAATCAGCAGAAAACAGGAAAATAATAACCATGAATAATAGCACTTACACGTAAGTTGGACAGGAAGATGTGAAAATGGTGTTTGTCTTCACAATAAACTTCCCATGATGGGAATATATGCACGTAGTCCCTGACAACATTGAAAGCATTGTCTTTTAAACTGGGAATAAGGAATGGGGTTCCAATCTGCAGGAATTGGCCGTCTCTGCAGTTGGGATAGGTCTTCGGCCGGTGGACTTGCTGTACTTTTTGCTGGAGTGGGATTTTTCTGTGGTATAGCTGGTGCTATGGCAAATGAAATCGGTATACCTTTTACTGGAGTGCAGGTCCTGTGTGGTGGGGCTAGTGGTGTGGCCAGTGAAGTATGGGTATAGTCTGCTGGAGTCGGTCCTACGTTTTGTGTCACTGGTTGTACAGCCAATATAAGTGGGGTGCTGTCTGATTTCTCCGGCACCACCACATTTTTCAAGGACTTTGCTGGTGCTCCTTTAGGGTCGGCAATCACCCTTTTCCTTTTTGATGTCCGATGCACAAGAACAACATTTGAGTGGAAAAACATGGTATGATGACAGATGGAATATGTATTGATAATGGATGGGCATGGCATCTTGACATATATGATGAGTAAACGAAGCAGATGGCGGTGCAACAAAGTAGAAGAAATGCAAGACAACATATGCAAGATACCCGCAATCAATAAAACATTGCCAAATTAGAACAGGCGCCTTGATGGGTGAACAAGACAGGCCATCTGCCTTTGACTCCTCGAGGTGAGAATAGTCATTAGGATCATATTCTGAACAAGAATCAACAGGTGGGGAGCGTATGAGTTTCGTTGCATCCAGAATGGCACTCAAAATCTTGGTGCCAATTTTGTAAGTCATTGCAGTGTTTAGCTTCAAGAGTGGACTGCTGCTAGTGCGACACAAAGCAGCTACACAGATCATAGTGTAGATATAACGGGAAAACCTTAAGCATCAGAGTAAAATCAGCAAAGTGGAACTTGCTGGCATATATGTGCTAGTATTGCCGGTACAGCTAGAAAGGCTTCGGATACCAGCTCTCTTCAAGTGAAGGTGTGGTACTGTTAATATCAGTGTAACTCTCAAAGGCGACACAGATCCACGCATTTCCTTGCTATTCTTATAGGATTCAAGTGGGCAGGCCACTACAAATCCTATTCCTATGTTTACAAGATCCTACGAATCAAAGAGGCTCAAAGTGTCCATCACAACCGACTGTATAGACCTCTACACTGCAAATTTCCCTGCTCATCTTCAATACAAGGAACATACTGTACTGCTATCATACTCCCCCCATTCCAAAATATAAGTCTTGGTAGAGATTTCCACTATGGATCACATACAGATGTATCCAGATACATTTTAGAGTGTAGATTCACTCATTTTGCTCCATATGTAGTCCATGGTGGAATCTATACAAAGACTTGTATTTAGGAACGGAGAGAGTACATATTAAAGAAGAACGGAAGAGGAACATGGTAAAGAAGAGCAAGTAGATTTTCGATAATAAAACGTTGGTTGCGCAGTGCCCACACATGATGAACCAGAGCGGATTAAGAATGCAACTCCCAGCTGTCTCTCGACCATTTCAGGTGGTTGGATGAAGAGCCTACGTCTCCTAACCCTTCTTCTTCCTCGTCTCCGATTCTTCCCATACAGAACACCGCACGGGCTGCCAGCTGGACCACCGGCCCCCACCGCCTGTGTTCCTCCGCCACCCCCACCCCCCACCCCCGCCCCAACCCCCACCCGCGTCGAGTTTTCTTCGTTCGGCGAGGCCCCACAACCACCCGAGCCCCTTCGATCGCACCGGCGAACTCTGGCGAGCTCTGAAAAATCGACTGACCCAATTTTGAAATTTAGTCTACTATGATTTAACTAGTGTGGAATATAAAAGGGGAAAACCATAAGGATTGGGAGTATAGTGTTGAGCGTGTCGTGGCGGATCTAGAGGTAGAGAGGAAGGGGGAACCATGTATTCAGGGTGCGCTTGTCTCAAATGCGAGGAAATTTACAAACTTAGCCCCTGTTTCAAATTTCTACTACGTCACAGCAACATTAGTCGGTTGGGGATAGGATAGTAATCTCGCATACACCGAATATTTGCCGACGAGAGTTTGTTTTTGGCGCCCACCGTGTATGAATATGAATCAGGGAGGGAGTCGATTTCGGCCGAGGACACACTGTGTTTTGGTGCCCATCGTGTATGAATTCGGGTGAGAGGCGGTTACGTCACGTTTGGGTGAAATTACAAACCTACCCCTATCGAAACCTATAGAAATCCAGCAGATAGGCTTTGCGTGGGAGGGATAGGCAGTAGTGATTTCCATCTCGCAGATTTTGGTTTCGGGCGGTTACTGCAACTTTCCCCGCTTCGTTCAAATTTTGCAGAGCGCACGTTTACCGTGCCAACTCAATTCGAATCCCGTTTGTATTCTATTTTTTTGGGCGGGATCCATTTTCAATTGGAATTACATTCTATATACATCATTTTTTATATATACTTAAAGCACAACACCATTTATACATAAATATGGTTTACAAATGGCATGCTCTCAGATTCATAAGGTTGTATCCATCAATTTGGATTTTCAAATATTTGAAACCACTTTATGTTGAAATCCAATGTATGCATTCCTCGCTAACTATCTCCAATTAATGTGTGTTTCATGCGGGTTTTTTTTTTCACTTCTCAAACATGTATAATGTGTTTCACACACGCAACATATAGTGTAATCCCGTTTAGACATTAATTGCATATAAACCATGCATTGTTTGTAATTGAAGAATCTATAGATCACCAATATTGATAAACTATATAACATTACACTTGTGCCCAAATTCAAATGAATATGCATGTTTGATACACCAATTTGCGTTATGATATAATCGATGTCGTGATCTCCAGTTTAAATATTTGAATCCCCTTTAATCCAGATATTCATCTCATATAGCTATCACTCATGTGTGACGCCCGGGCAATTAGGCTACAGTAATCCCACGTTAATGATGCCACGTCACCACGGTTACTGTTGTTAATCTCGTGTTAGTTCAAAATAGATTCGAAATTCAAACTTAAAATAAAGTCAAACGGTAAAGATTTTCAAACTTTAATACTAAAATGTTCGAGAGCTGACAAATAATGCGTAGGTATTTATGGTGGAGGAGACATCTTTTTATAAAGTAGTTAAAAGCACTAAATTAATAAAAACTGCAGTAAAACTAATATTTAATTGTCTTTTAAATACTAAACAAATTTAAACTAATTGTTTAGGGTGCCAAATCAATTGTGGTAGTGTCATAAGTATTAGTTCTAATTTAGGGGCTAGATTTATAATTTATAAAACAAAGGTAAAAATAAACAGAAAAGAAATTGAAAAAAAAAGAGAAAAGGAAAACTAGCAAACAAAAAAAGGAGAGAAAGAAAACAGGACCCCCCCGCTGGACCACAAGTGGCCCAGCTGGCCTCAGCCGCTCGAACGGGCCGGCCCACCCCGGTCGACCTCCCCTACTAACCCCTACCTCCACCGAAACCTAACCCTAACCGGCACACGATCCCCACTCCCCCCCTCTCTCTCGATCCCATCTGGATCAGGGAGGGGTTCGATCCACCTCCCCTCCTCTGCCCCCGATTGGATCGGGGGGATC
>NC_041388.1:62562134-62570100 GCF_002162155.2 Triticum dicoccoides
GCCTCCGCACGCGCGCGCCCCCGCCACCACGCCGACCGCGGCTCTCCCCCGACCGCGCGCTCGCGCAGGCCCACGTGCCTCTGCTCGTCGGTCGTGCCTTGCGCTGCGTCACCTGCACGCCAGCCGCGCCCCGCACACGCCCTACTCCGGCCACCCTCCTCGTTGGTGCCCTGCGCACGCGCCGCATCGCCCGTGCCCCGCGTGTGGCCTCCCCCCTAGTGCCCTCGCCCTGCAACTCGCCTCGCCACCACTGCCTGCAGCTACTGCTGCTCCGCTGCCGTGTGCCATCTGCCGCGACGGCCCTCTCCCCTACCCGCGCCGCCCTGCTCCGGCTGCGACCGCGACCGTCGGTGCCCACAGGGCCGTTGCCCTTCACCCCAGCGCCAGTCGCCGCCTCTTCGGTGGCTCGCCGGAGCCCCGTCCGCCCCATCATGGCCGCCGCTCCCCAACCGCGCCCAAACGGGATGGGCGTCAGCCCCAGCGCCTGAAACCCGTCTACCCAACGCCCGTTAAGGCCGCTGGGCCTATGACAGCTAGGCCCCACCCCCCATATGCCAATGACAGGTGGGCCTAGACCCAGAACGAAAACGATTTATAAAGATATATATAATTAATTAAAAATAAATAAATTAGTAATAAGTAAATAAAAATGTTAATTAATTAATTAATAACTAAATTAATTAACTTAATTAATCCTGTTTAATTAAACTAATTAAACATTAGGTACCTAGTTATCTAATTAACCTGATTAATAGGTTAATTTGGTTATTATACCTATGACATGTGGGACCCACACGTCAGCGACCCAGTCAACACCTCTGTTGACTGCTGACATCATGTTGATGTCATGATGACATCAGCATGTACTTTTTTGGATAATGTTAGAATTAAGTAATTAAATAAATCCTAAAAAATGATTTAAACCTTTCAAAATTAATATAAAATAAACTGTAACCCGGATGAAAATACTTTGTACATGAAAGTTGCTCAGAACGACGAGACGAATCCGGATACGCAGCCCATTCGTCCGCCACACACCCCTAACATATCAAACTCGCAACTTTCCCCCTCCGGCTCCTCTGCCCGAAAACACGGAACACCGGGAATACTTTCCCGGATGTTTTCCCCCTTCGCCGGCATCACCTCATACTGCGTTAGGACACACCTAGCACCGCTCCTTGTCATGTCTTGCATCGTCTTGCTTATGTTTGCACTGTATTTATTGTTTCTTCCCCCTCTTCTCTTCTGTAGACTACGAGACCGACGCTGCTGCTGCCCAGTTCGACTACGGAGTTGACGACCCCTCTCTCTTGCCAGAGCAACCAGGCAAGCCCCCCCCCCCTTGATCACCAGATATCGCCTATTCTCCTATATACTGCTTGCATTAGAGTAGTGCAGCATGTTACTGCTTTCCGTTAATCCTATTCTGATGCATAGCCTGTCATTGTTGCTACAGTCATTGATACCTTACTCGCAATCCTAAATGCTTAGTATAGGATGCTAGTTTATCATCATTGGCCCTACATTCTTGTCAGTCTGCCTTGCTATACTATTGGGCCGTGATCACTCGGGAGTTGATCACGGGTATATATTATACATACTTACATACTATACAGATGGTGACTAAAGTCGGGTCGGCTCGAGGAGTACCCGCGAGTGATTCACGGATTGGGGGCTGAAAGGACCTTTGTCCCGACGGCCCTCTGTGTGGATCTTTGTGGCGGAGCGACAGAGCAGGTTGAGACCGCCTAGGAGAGAGGTGGGCCTAGCCCTGTTCGGCGTTCGCGGATACTTAACATGCTAAACAAGATCTTGGTATTTGATCTGAGTTGGCTACGAGCCTATACGCACTAACCATCTACGCGGGAGTAGTTATGGGTATCCCGACGTCGTGGTATCAGCCGAAGCACTTCGTGACGCCAGCGACTGAGTGGCGCGCGCCGGATTGGAACGTAAGCCTGCTCTTGTATTAAGGGGGCTAGTTCTGCTTTCGGCCGCGTACGCAACGTGCAGGTGTGCTATGGGCGATGGGCCCAGACCCCTGTGCGCTTAGGTTTAGACCGGCGTGCTGGCCTCTCTGTTGAGCCTAGGTGGGGCTGCGACGTGTTGATCTTTTGCGGCCGGGCATGACCCGGGAAAGTGTGTCCGGCCAAATGGGATCAAGCGTGTTGGGTAAGTTGGTGCACCCCTGCAGGGAAGTTAATCTATTTGAATAGTCGTGATCTTTGGTAACAGGACGACTTGGAGTTGTACCTTGACCTTATGACAACTAGAACCGGATACTTAATAAAAGACACCCTTCCAAGTTCCACAGACAACCCGGTGATCGCTTTTCCACAGGGCGACGAGGAGGGGATCGCCGGGTAGGATTATGCTATGCGATGTTACTTGGAGGACTTCAACCTACCCTCTTCTACCTGTTGCAAGACGGAGGTGACCAGAAGCGTAGTCTTCGATAAGACTAGCTATCCCCCTCTTATTCTGGCATTCTGCAGTTCAGTCCACTGATATGGCCCTTTACACATATATCCATGCATATGTAGTGTAGCTCCTTGCTTGCGAGTACTTTGGATGAGTACTCACGGTTGCCTTGTTCCCCCTTTTCCTCCCTTTCTTTACCCGGTTGTTGCGACCAGACGATGGAGCCCAGGAGCCAGACGCCACCGTCGATGACGACTACTACCCCGGAGGTGCCTACTACTACGTGCAGCCCGCTGACGACGACCAGGAGTAGTTAGGAGGATCCCAGGCAGGAGGCCTACGCCTCTTTCGATCTGTATCCCAGTTTGTGCTAGCCTTCTTAAGGCAAACTTGTTTAACTTATGTCTGTACTCAGATGTTGTTGCTTACGCTGACTCGTCTATGATCGAGCACTTGTATTCGAGCCCTCGAGGCCCCTGGCTTGTATTATGATGCTTGTATGACTTATTTATGTTTTTAGAATTGTGTTGTGATATCTTCCCGTGAGTCCCTGATCTTGATCGTACACATTTGCGTGCATGATTAGTGTACGATTGAATCAGGGGCGTCACAAGTTGGTATCAGAGCCGACTGCCTGTAGGAATCCCCCTTTCCAACTCCTTGGCCGAAGTTGAGTCTAGACATTGCAAAACTTTTACTAACTTGGCTGTGTGCCTTACGGGCCCACGTCGCCATTGGGTGGTATTAGGATCTTTTACTCCTCAATCTTACTCTGGGACTCTAATCTCTCTTCTATTCGGGTTAAATGAACTTTGCTAAATCTAACATTAGGATCTCGTTATCACTTTCACCCGGAGAGCCCCTTATTACTGATGATCGTCGGCTGCACCAGAAGACCCTGAAGATACTCTCCGCTGTTAACTCGAGAACTTGTGTTCATCGCGTTTGCAATTCCCCTTCCATCGTCAACCCTTATGGATAACTACTTGCAGTTGTTATTCTTACATTCATCCCCAGTTGGTCTTGTTATTACAAGATACCCCGAAATACTCGTCGTTGTTTCGATAATCCTTTGAGCTTACTGCCTTGTTGTTTCTTGTCACCTGAATACCCCTACGGATAATACCCGCACTTACCGAGTATCCGCTCATCCCCAGTTGTTTAGGTGTTTCACAAAAGTCTTTGAAATACTATTCAATCCTCCGAAAATCCTTAGCAGCTTTATTGTTCTGCAAAATACTTGTCTACTTGCTTTATGGATGCTTACCATATATCTGGCAATATTCGTTAGTATCCTTAGGCACCGTCATTTTGATCCTATTAATTCAACATGAGTGCGAATGCACGCAATCATCAGTTGATCCTTTTAAATTATCTTTCCGACTCAGACGTCACTTTAAACATGAGCTTGATCTCGACCAATCAAATTGTTGTCGATTTTACCCCTAAGCTTACTCAACCTATCCATCCTTAATCAGAGCGTTTGCTTCTGATCCTTTGATTTGGTAATCATAATTCCTTTACATGTGAGCTTTGATTTAGTCAGTTGCTTCTATAATCCAATGCCTTCGCATTGTTTCTTCCTCTGGTTGTGTGCCGATACTCACATTAGTTTCACTATGGACCGTCGGAACCTTTGTTGAAATATCATCTGATAGTGTCCTTCGTATACAAAAACCTCGAGAAGTTCTTTCCTGGTACATAATGCCTTGGGTAAATTGTATCCTCTGTTTTTGTCAACCATGCTCTACTATCGAGCTTGTGTTATTTACTATTGAAGCTTGAGGGTTATGCTTCCACGATACCCTGACGGGTTGAACCTATGCCTTCCTTAATATGTGTGAACTCGAAAGTTTTCACGAGTCATACTTATCTGGTATTGCACCAGGTAAAACTTTCAAGAACTAATGTTATTTTTGAAATACGAGGGGTGAATGGAAGGTTATGCATTGACAAAGTGGGAGTCGACCATGAACTTTGTGCTCATGCCCATGGGCACGATGTAGATCCTATCATGGAAGCTTCTTGAAATAATAACCATTTCCTTAATAAATATCATCTGGTATCTGTGAATTGATCCTTTGCAATCGTGGTTCCGACCATGATCTCCTTTAAATACCATTTCTCGTGCATGTTTAAGCACTTACCTTCTATAGAGCAATACCCCAGTCCAAGCTCTACTTTGGACTGTCGTCGAGTATTACCCCCCTGGTATCTTGAGATTATCACAAAACTTCATAACTTCTTATGAGTTCTCCATCAAGTGCTACCTTCCCACTGATTCCAATTTTTCACGGGCTTTGAGTAATTAAACACTCATAGACACTGATAACTGAACCGAGTCCGCACTGCGGTTCAACAACTCTTCAGTAAGCTTCTATAAGTACGAGTTTGTACCCGATCACGCCATTCCTAGCCTGTTTGGCTATATCGTTGTCGTGATGATTCTAACTGTGCTACCTGGTCCTTCTTCCCAGAGCACAATTTTTTGACGATGAGCTAAGCTTACGCCGATCTTTCCTCATCATATCATTTCTCTTTGGACAGCAAGCTTGCTTTGGAGTTTGTGTCGTACCCTCGGTTCCATTAAACTTTTGCTTCATCATTCCTTTGACTTGATGTCATCGCCGATCTATTACATCTTTGTGGAGCCTCTCGACAAAATTTGTCGTGATCATCATCAACATCTTGACTCCTCCCTGGATATCAATTGAATTCATGATGAAAAATACCATCCTTCCCCTCGATGATTTGTGTTGTCATCGACCATTTTAATGCCTCCCCTCCAATACAAACTTGTTCGTGTTCTGTGTTATACCTTGAGTTCCTTGCTATCCAGCCTTTGTTCGTAATTACCTTGGAGTATTACCATCTCTTTTGTCAAGAATGTGGTGAGAATTTCACCACCTCTTAAGAATTCTTGATATAATAATACTTCTCGCCATCTCCATTCATTCCTTGGACCCCGTATTGTTTTTTTTACTGGAATACCGACAATTGAGCTATGATGTGTGAATTCAAAACTTCTAGCAACCCTATTGCTTTGGAGTGAATGGGCGATAGTTTCATTCTAAGTCTTGCGATAATTGAATCACCATTCTAACATTGGTCGTGCAACCCAGCCCATATTTCGGGTGCACCTTTCAACCAATGTTTAATTATGTATGTTTTTCTCGAGCATACCTCACTATATCATTTAATCTGACAAAGGTTATCTCCTTGTTCAGATAATCATGGAAATCCTTTTTTTAATCCCAATGGAAAGTCGCTGAGTCCATCAGCCACCTCCTCACCCTCTCCTTGATTTAATGATGAACTCTTGTTTTGGAACTCTCTTCCATAGTTCGTTCCCCGAGAGTCTTACAATGTCACCTCGTTAATTTGTGTCGCACCTTTTCTTCTCAGGCATCCTGAGCCTCAGGTATCCCAACACCAATCAGATCTAAATCTCGGTCAGATATGATGGTTGGAACATATTTCCAAGAGTTATAACAATGGTCTTTATGTGACCCGGTAAGGTGATGTCGTGCCTAGCACACCTGGCCGGAGGCCCTATTGTTATAGTTTCCGTTTAACAAGGTTATCTATTCTTCCATGAGCATGTGGTTAGACTTATTCTATAAGTTGTTCCTGATGAATCCTTTGAGTATTAAAGTCTGATTTTTTAAAAAAAAAACCATGTCAATGCTATCTTGAAGCATGTCCATGGTACTCCGATTTTCAACAAAAAACATTTGAAGCCCAATGCTAAATGTTTCCTGCTCGATTATCCAAACACCGCTGTATGGGTATGGTCATCAAATTCCTCTCCCCTTACCTAAATGGTTATCCACTCTATATCATGTCATGGATATCTTGCTCTGCTTGTCCTTGGGAAGGATATGCCCCCGAAATGTGTTTAAACACATTTTTCCTTTCCATTGTTCTGTTTAACCTGGTAATCACCTTTCCTTTCCTTTGGTTTGCTTAACCCTTCTTGTGATCTATATTATATAAGCAGTAGTAATCTTCTGCTTATGTAAAACACGTTAGAGTACAACCGTGCCAGTAAGACCCTGTTTGTACTGTTGATGACATCTCGGTAGCCACCGACGGACGGGAACTTTGCCTATTGGCCCGCCTCGTTCAACGAGCAGGAAAATGGTTCTCTTCGTCCCTCGCCCCTGGTATCGATGTTGTTGCCGACATAACTGACAGGCTACCCTCTGACACGCCTTACTATCATGACCGTGCAAGATGTCGGCCCCCTTCCTACTTTCAACCACATGGTGGGCCCATAACCCACAGTTCCACAGGATCGAAACCTGACTCTCCTGTACACCCCTTGTTCCCAAAGTTATTCCTCCCGCGTGGACTCGTATTTAATTCATGAGCCACCTTCCGATGAGATCATCAATTCTGGCATCGGAAACAATAATTATTCCGTTGCTTGAAACCCCTTTCACCTTCTGACTAGGCACTGAACGATTGCCTGGCTGCCTGAAACTTCTTGTTGGACCTTCCAACTTTACTCTCGATGTGTTCTATTTGTTCAACTCGAGAGGTACTCATATGCTCATTCATGGGTTAATCCCAGGTTATTACCCTTATAGCATTCTGTCGTTTCCGATCTACCCCGTGACCTATTCGTAAGTACGATGGAGTTTCCGAAGAAAGGATGTCGACTTCATCTTAATGACCTGAAGCAGAAAAATGAAGACATCAATGTATTGGATCGACCACTTCGAGAAGAGCAACTATGACCAAGAAGAATCGTTAGAATTTCGTAACCAAATCCCTTTCCCCCTTATAACCGTTCCTAAATCTCGGGATGAGATTTCTTGTAGTGGAGGAGAATTGTGACGCCCGGGCAATTAGGCTACAGTAATCCCACGTTAATGATGCCATGTCACCACGGTTACTGTTGTTAATCTCGTGTTAGTTCAAAATAGATTCGAAATTCAAACTTAAAATAAAGTCAAACGGTAAAGATTTTCAAACTTTAATACTAAAATGTTCGAGAGGTGACAAATAATGCGTAGGTATTTATGGTGGAGGAGACATCTTTTTATAAAGTAGTTAAAAGCACTAAATTAATAAAAACTGCAGTAAAACTAATATTTAATTGTCTTCTAAATACTAAACAAATTTAAACTAATTGTTTAGGGTGCCAAATCAATTGTGGTAGTGTCATAACTATTAGTTCTAATTTAGGGGCTAGATTTATAATTTATAAAACAAAGGTAAAAATAAACAGAAAAGAAATTGAAAAAAAAAGAGAAAAGGAAAACTAGCAAACAAAAAAAAGGGAGAGAAAGAAAACAGGACCCCCCCCGCTGGACCACAAGTGGCCCAGCTGGCCTCAGCCGCTCGAACGGGCCGGCCCACCCCGGTCCACCTCCCCTACTAACCCCTACCTCCACTGAAACCTAACCCTAACCGGCACACGATCCCCACTCCCCCCCTCTCTCTCGATCCCATCTGGATCGGGGAGGGGTTCGATCCACCTCCCCTCCTCTGCCCCCGATTGGATCGGGGGGATCGATCCCCACCGCCACACGCGCGA
>NC_041388.1:62570577-62597826 GCF_002162155.2 Triticum dicoccoides
GCCTCCACGCGCGCGCGCCCCCGCCACCACGCCGACCGCGGCTCTCCCCCGACCGCCCGCTCGCGCAGGCCCACGTGCCTCTGCTCGTCGGTCGTGCCTTGCGCTGCGTCACCTGCATGCCAGCCGCACCCCGCACACGCCCTACTCCGGCCACCCTCCTCGTTGGTGCCCTGCGCACGCGCCGCATCGCCCGTGCCCCGCGTGTGGCCTCCCCCCTACTGCCCTCGCCCTGCAACTCGCCTCGCCACCACTGCCTGCAGCTACTGCTGCTCCGCTGCCGTGTGCCATCTGCCGCGACAGCCCTCTCCACTACCCGCGCCGCCCTGCTCCAGCTGCGACCGCGACCGTCGGTGCCCACAGGGCCGTTGCCCTTCACCCCAGCGCCAGTCGCCGCCTCTTCGGTGGCTCGCCGGAGCCCCGTCCGCCCCATCGTGGCCGCCGCTCCCCAACCGCGCCCAAACGGGATGGGCGTCAGCCCCAGCGCCTGAAACCCGTCTACCCAGCGCCCGTTAAGGCCGCTGGGCCTATGACAGCTAGGCCCCACCCCCCATGTGCCAATGAAAGGTGGGCCTAGACCCAGAACGAAAATGATTTATAAAGATATATATAATTAATTAAAAATAAATAAATTAGTAATAAGTAAATAAAAATGTTAATTAATTAATTAATTAACTTAATTAATCTTGTTTAATTAAACTAATTAAACATTAGGTACCTAGTTATCTAATTAACCTGATTAATAGGTTAATTTGGTTATTATACCTATGACATGTGGGACCCACACGTCAGCGACCCAGTCAACACCTCTGTTGACTGCTGACATCATGCTGATGTCAGGATGACATAAGCATGTACTGTTTTGGATAATGTTAGAATTAAGTAATTAAATAAATCCTAAAAAATGATTTAAACCTTTTAAAATTAATATAAAATAAACCGTAACCCGGATGAAAAATACTTTGTACATGAAAGTTGCTCAGAACGACGAGACGAATCCGGATACGCAGCCCATTCGTCCGCCACACACCCCTAACATATCAAACTCGCAACTTTCCCCCTCCGGCTCCTCTGCCCGAAAACACGGAACACCGGGAATACTTTCCCGGATGTTTTCCCCCTTCGCCGGCATCACCTCATACTGCGTTAGGACACACCTAGCACCGCTCCTTGTCATGTCTTGCGTCGTCTTGCTTATGTGTGCACTGTATTTATTGTTTCTTCCCCCTCTTCTCTTCGGTAGACTACGAGACCGACGCTGCTGCTGCCCAGTTCGACTACGGAGTTGACGACCCCTCTCTCTTGCCAGAGCAACCAGGCAAGCCCCCCCCCTTGATCACCAGATATCGCCTATTCTCCTCTATCTGCTTGCATTAGAGTAGTGCAGCATGTTACTGCTTTCTGTTAATCCTATTCTAATGCATAGCCTGTCATTGTTGCTACAGTCATTGATACCTTACTCGCAATCCTAAATGCTTAGTATAGGATGCTAGTTTATCATCATTGGCCCTACATTCTTGTCAGTCTGCCTTGCTATACTATTGGGCCGTGATCACTCGGGAGTTGATCACGGGTATATATTATACATACTTACATACTATACAGATGGTGACTAAAGTCGGGTCGGCTCGAGGAGTACCCGCGAGTGATTCACGGATTGGGGGCTGAAAGGACCTTTGTCCCGACGGCCCTATGTGTGGATCTTTGTGGCGGAGCGACAGGGCAGGTTGAGACCGCCTAGGAGAGAGGTGGGCCTCGCCCTGTTCGGCGTTTGCGGATACTTAACACGCTTAACGAGATCTTGGTATTTGATCTGAGTTGGCTACGAGCCTATACGCACTAACCATCTACCCGGGAGTAGTTATGGGTATCCCGACGTCGTGGTATCAGCCGAAGCACTTCGTGACGCCAGCGACTGAGTGGCGCGCGCCGGATTGGAACCTAAGCCTGCTCTTGTATTAAGGGGGCTAGTTCTGCTTTCGGCCGCGTACGCAACATGCAGGTGTGCTATGGGCGATGGGCCCAGACCCCTGTGCGCTTAGGTTTAGACCAGCGTGCTGGCCTCTCTGTTGAGCCTAGGTGGGGCTGCGACGTGTTGATCTTTCGTGGCCGGGCATGACCCAGGAAAGTGTGTCCGGCCAAATGGGATCAAGCGTGTTGGGTAAGTTGGTGCACCCCTGCAGGGAAGTTAATCTATTCGAATAGCCGTGATCTTCGGTAACAGGACGACTTGGAGTTGTACCTTGACCTTATGACAACTAGAACCGGATACTTAATAAAACACACCCTTCCAAGTTCCACAGACAACCCGGTGATCGCTTTTCCACAGGGCAACGAGGAGGGGATCGCCGGGTAGGATTATGCTATGCGATGTTACTTGGAGGACTTCAACCTACCCTCTTCTACCTGTTGCAAGACAGAGGTGACCAGAAGCGTAGTCTTTGATAAGACTAGCTATCCCCCTCTTATTCTGGCATTCTGCAGTTCAGTCCACTGATATGGCCCTTTACACATATATCCATGCATATGTAGTGTAGCTCCTTGCTTGCGAGTACTTTGGATGAGTACTCACGGTTGCCTTGTTCCCCATTTTCCTCCTTTCTTTACCCGGTTGCTGCGACCAGACGATGGAGCCCAGGAGCCAGATGCCACCGTCGATGACGACTACTACCCCGGAGGTGCCTACTACTACATGCAGCCCGCTGACGACGACCAGGAGTAGTTAGGAGGATCCCAGGCAGGAGGCCTACGCCTCTTTCGATCTGTATCCCAGTTTGTGCTAGCCTTCTTAAGGCAAACTTGTTTAACTTATGTCTGTACTCAGATGTTGTTGCTTCCGCTGACTCGTCTATGATCGAGCACTTGTATTCGAGCCCTCGAGGCCCCTGGCTTGTATTATGATGCTTGTATGACTTATTTATGTTTTTAGAGTTGTGTTGTGATATCTTCCCGTGAGTCCCTGATCTTGATCGTACACATTTGCGTGCATGATTAGTGTACGATTGAATTAGGGGCGTCACATCATGCTTATATAGGACTATCTCTCTGGACCTATACGCGTTCATCGTCTCTCAGGTATCTGTTGTGCTACCTATATGTCGACAATGATCTTTTATCTTTGTAACACACTGACGGTACTCTCTCCCTCGACCTTCATCACTCTATCTCTAAGTATATCTCGCTCCCTCCTATGTGTCTCTAACTATGACTGTCCATGTGGAATCTCTTTCTCTCACACAAACACAAAACTTTGTCTCCCGGGGTCTAATTTCTCTCTACTATTCCCATGTGTGCCACTCGCACACCCCTCATACAGAGATGTCTTTCGCTCCTTAGATATGAGAACCTACGACTCTTCCTCTTCAATATCTCTTTCTCACACACAAACACAAACTCTGTCTCCCAGGGTCTCATATTTCTCCATTGTTCTCTTGTGTGTCTCTCACACACACCCTCTCTCCCTAGAGATATCTTGTGTTCCCTCGTATGTCTCTCTAGCTATCACTTTCGTTGTGAAATATCTTTCTCTCTCGCAGACACAAAACCCCGTCTCTCTGGATCTCATTTCTCTCTGATATCTGTATGTATGTGACTCACATACACCCTCTCTCTATCTCTCTCACACCCACACACATAACCCAGCCTTCTGATCCACTCGACTCCTATCTCTAACGCATACTAGCTAGCATCTTTATCTTTCTATTTATCTGTTTCTCCATCAACCTTCTTTCTCGCCCTCACTCTTGATTCCTATAACGCACACTACATATGTTTCTCTCTACATGCAGTCAAGTGCCCTCTCACACACATATATAACTTCACCCTTTGATCCACCCGACGGTCATCTCCAACACCCAAACTAGCAGATGTCCCTCTAGCTAGCATCTCCATCTCTGTATCTATCTGTAGTTTCTCCGTCAACATTTCTTTCTCGCACTGAGTCTTGCTTCCTATCACCCACACTATATATGTCTCTCCATACATATGCATTTATAGGTTGGTCTCTTTTGCACAATCGTTGCGCCTCACTCCCTCTGCTCGCCATAGATGCATGCTCCAGCCCACGCCACTATCTCTTAAAGACAAAAACACATGCTCAATTGTCCGGCCTTCTTCCCTACATTCTCACATGCATGCATATTGTCATACCGATCCGTCTCTCCCATGTCGTTGATCTTATGACTTATGTCTTCTTTCTTTTATCTCGATCATGCGCGCGCGCACACACACACACACACATCCCACGTATACATGTATACCTCTCACACATGCACGTTCAAGATCTCTATGTCTCCATCCGTAGTTAATTACCCTCAATCCTAACGCCACATCGAATCGTTCTCGTCTTTTGTGCACATAACTTCCGCCTGGATGGGTAAAACACACAATCATACTTAACAATCTCCTTCTAGCTACCCCCCGTCCCCCGTCTCTCACTCTTCCCCTATATCCCCGAAACCAATAAGACCATCCCTTTGTTTAATTCCCTTCTACATGCACCATCGATATATAGTAGTCTTCCTCGTTGTCTCTCGAACAAACACGTTCTCTCGATGTCGACTCCTCTCACACGCACACACCTTCTCTTCCCTCTCTACGGGCATTTTCTCTCTCGCACCCCATCGTTGGTGGCCTCTTCCATACACATCACCTCTCTATGATGAAGCCATGCACACTTAAATTGCATCCGCCATAGAGGACACCGCGACACACACACACACGCACACACACACACACATGCACCTGATAACCCACACGTATAGGGGATCGCAATAGTTTCCGATAAGTAAGAGTGTCGAACCCAACGAGGAGCTAAAGGTAGAACAAATATTCCCTCAGGTTCTATCGACCACCGATACAACTCTACGCACACTTGACGTTCGCTTTACCTAGAACAAGTATGAAACTAGAAGTACTTTGTAGGTATTGTTGGATAGGTTTGCAAGATAATAAAGAATACGTAAATAAAAAGTAGGGCTGTTTAAGTAAAGACACAATAAAGTAAATATAGCGAGTGTGGAAAAGTGGTGGTAGGAGTTGTGAAATTGCCCCTAAGAAATTGACTACTTTACTAGACCGATAGCAAGTATTATATGGGAAAGGCCACAACTAGAATGTCATCCCTGACTTGGAATTCTATGCACTTATGATTGGAACTACTAGCAAGCATCTGCAACTACTAATGTTCATTAAGGTAAAACCCAACCATAGCATTAAGATATATTGGTCCCCCTTCAATCCCGTATGCATCAATTTCTATGCTAGGTTGAAGCTTCTGTCACACTTGCCCTCCAATACATAGTCCTATCAACATACAACTAACCCTAGGGTGTGATCCACGCACGCAATCATATGATGGGCACCAAAGGACAGCAACATAACCACAAGCAAATTAAATCAATCATAGCAATTCATCAACCACCGATAGGACAACGAAAATCTACTCAGACATCATAGGATGGCAACACATCATTGGATAATAATATGAAGCACAAAGCACCATGTTCAAGTAGAGGGTACAGTGGGTTGCGGGAGAGTGGACCGCTGTAGATAGAGGGGGGAAGGTGATGGAGATGTTGGTGAAGATGGCGCAGGTGTTGGTGTAGATCGTGGTGATGATGATGGCCCCGGTGGCACTCCGGTGCCACCGGAAGCGAAGGGGACAGAGCCCCCCTCCTTCTTCTTCTTCCTTGACCTCCTCCCTGGGTGGGAGAAGGGTTTCCCCCCTGGTCCATGGCATCCATGGCACGGGAGGGGCGAGAGCCCCTCCAAGATTGGATTTGTCTCTCTGTCTCCCTCTGTTTCTGCGTTCTCAGATTCTTCCCCTTCACCGTTTCTTATATTCCCGGAGATCCCTAACTCTGATTGGGATGAAATTTTAACACGATATCTATCCGGATATTAGCTTTCTTGCGGCGGAAGAAGGGCATCAACCGCCTTACGAGTGGCCCACGAGGGTCAGGGGCGCGCCTGGGGGGGGGCAGGCGCGCCCTCCTGCCTCGTGGCCACCTCGGGCACCATCTCGCGTGGATTTTTCTTCCCAAAAATCATATATATTCCAAAAAAAATCTCCGCCAGTTTTTATTCCGTTTGGACTCCATTTTATATGGATATTCCGTGAAACAAAAAACATGCAACAAACAGGAACTGGCACTAGGCACTGTATCAATATGTTAGTCCCAAAAATAGTATAAAAAGTTGCCAAAAGTATATGAAAGTTGTAGAATATTGGCATGGAACAATCAAAAATTATAGATACAACGAAGACGTATCAGCATCCCCAAGCTTAATTCATGCTCGTCCTCAAGTAGGTAAATGATAAAAAATATAATTTTTGATGTGGAATGCTACCTAGCATAATCTTGATCATGTAATCTAATCATGGCATGAATATTAAGATACGAGTGATTCAAAGCAATAGTCTATCATTTGACATAAAAACAATAATACTTCAAGCCCACTAATAAAGCAATCATGTCTTTTCAAAGTAACAAGGCCAAAGAAAGTTATCCCTACAAAATCATATAGTCTGGCTATGCTCCATCTTCACCACACAAAATACTCACATCATGCACAACCCCGATGACAAGCCAAGCGATTGTTTCATACTTTTTACGTTCTCAAACCTTTTCAACTTTCACGCAATACATGAGTGTGAGCCATGGACATAGCACTATAGGTGGAATAGAATATGATGGTGGAGAAGACAAAAAGGAGAAGATAGTCTCACATCAACTAGGCGTATCAACAGGCTATGGAGATACCCATCAATAGATATCAATGTGAGTGAGTAGGGATTGCCATGCAATGGATGCACTAGATCTATAAGTGTATGAAAGCTCCAACTGAAACTAAGTGGGTGTGCATCCAACTTGCTTGCTCATGAAGACCTCGGGCATTTCAGGAAGCCCATCATCGGAATATACAAGCCAAGTTCTATAATGAAAATTCCCACTATTATATGAAAGTGATAACTCAAGAGACTCTCTATATGAAGAACGTGGTGCTACTATGAAGCACAAGTGTGGTAAAAGGATAGTAACATTGCCCCTTCTCTCTTTTTCTCTCATTTTTTTGTTTTTTCTTCTTCTTCTTTTCCTCTTTTTTTTCTTTTTTTGTACGCTTCTTTGGCCTCTCTCTCCTTTTGGGGGGGGGGGCTTCTTTGGCCACTTTTATTTTGATAACCTCACATGGGACAATGTTCTAATAATGATGATCATCACACTTTTATTTACTTACAACTCAATATTACAACTCGATATCTAGAACAAGGATATGACTCTATATGAATGCCTCTGGCGGTTTACCGGGATTTGCAATGATCTAGCGTAGCAATGACATCAAAAAAAGGGTGAGAGTGCGTATAATCCATGGACTCAACATTAGTCATAAAGAACTCACATACTTATTGCAAAAATCTATTAGTCATCGAGACAAAGTACTACGCGCATGCTCCTAGGGGGATAGATTGGTAGGAAAAGACCATCGCTCGTCCCCGACCGCCACTCATAAGGAAGATAATCAATAAATACCTCATGCTCCAACTTCGTTACATAACGGTTCACCATACGTGCATGCTACGGGAATCACAAACCTCAACACAAGTATTTCTACAATTCACAACCACCCACTAGCATGACTCTAATATCACCATCTTTATATCGCAAAACTATTGCAAGGAATCAAACATATCATATTCAGTGATCTACAAGTTTTATGTAGGATTTTATGACTAACCATGTGAATGACCAGTTCCTGTCATCTCTGTAAATAGATATAAGTGAAGCAAGAGAGTTTAATTCTTTCTACAAAAGATATGCCCGTGCTCTAACAAATCTAAGTGAAGCAAAAGAACATTCTACAAATGGAGGTTTTCTATGTAAAGAGAAACAGGCAATCCAAACTTCAAATGATATAAGTGAAGCACATGAAGCATTCTATAAAGCCATAAAAGATATAAGTGAAGTGCATAGAGCATTCTATAAATAAACCAAGGACTATCTCATACCATCATGGTGCATAAAAGAAAAATGAAAACTAAATGCAAAAGACGCTCCAAGATTGCACATATCACATGAACGAAACGAATCCGAAAACATACCGATACTTGTTGAAGAAAGAGGGGATGCCTTCTGGGGCATCCCCAAGCTTAGACGCTTGAGTCTCCTTGAATATTTACTTGGGGTGCCTCGGGCATCCCCAAGCTTGAGCTCTTGCCTGTCTTCCTTCTTCTCACATCGAGACCTTCTCGATCATCGAACACTTCATCCACACAAAACTTCAACAGAAAACTCGGTAAGATCCGTTAGTATAATAAAGCAAATCACTACTCTAAGTACTGTTGCAAACCAATTCATATTTTGTTTTTTTCATTGTGTCTACTGTAATATAACTTTTTCATGGCTTAATCCATTGATATGAATCAATAGTTTCATCAAAACAAGCTAACTATGCATCAAAAACAGAATCTGTCTAAAACAGAACAGTCTGTAATAATCTGAACATTCACCATAATTCTGATACTTGAAAAATTCTACCAAAATTATGAAAAATAAAAAATTTATGTAGGAATAGAGTGCAAAAAGAATAAGAACCATTTGATATTCCAGAAAAAAATGTAAAATCGCGCACTACAGCCAAAGTTTCTGTCCTGCACAGTACAAACCATCAAGCAAATGTAAACATCCTAAAGGCAAACCTTGGCACATTATTTTTATAATTAAACTTTATAAAAGCACATAACATAAATAAATGACTCTCTAAAACTTCCGGGTTGTCTCCCTGGCAGCGCTTTCTTTAAAGCCATTGCTAGGCATACAGTGCCCAAGTAGTGAATCCACCCGGATCCCAAGGTATATCAAAGACAATTTTAATTAACAATGATTTGTAATTTAGTGGTGAGCACAAGGTAACATATATCATGTAATGACGAAGTCTAACTCTCTTCCTATGCATCGGCATGTCATAAAAGAACAATTCATGCACACATAGTAAAGGCCAATGCATAGTATAAACAGTTTCTTGCAATTTTATCGTATTGGAAACATAGAGAGGTGGAGATATAGTTCCTCTCTCATAATAATTGCAAGTAGGAGCAGCAAGCACATGCATATTATATTCATCAAAATCATCATGTGTAACAGTAAAAGGCAACCCATCAATATAATCCTTAATAAGTGCAAACTTCTCCGATATAGTGTAGTTTGGAGAATTCAAAAAGATAATAGGACTATCAGGTGTGGGTGCAATAGCAACAATTTCATTTTTGACATAAGGAACTATAGCAAGTTCATCTCCATAAGCATAATTCATATTGGCATCTTGGCCACAAGCATAGCAAGCATCATCAAAAAGGGATATTTCAAGAGAATCAACGGGATCATAACAATCATCATAGCAATCATCCTTCGGTAAGCATGAAGGGAAATTAAATAATGTATGAGTTGAAGAGTTACTCTCATTAGAAGGTGGGCACGGGTAGATAATCCGCTCTTCCTCCTTTTGTTCTTCGCTCTTCTCATCATCTTTTTCATCCAATGAGCTCACAGTTTCATGAATTTCTTCTTCCATAGACTCCTCCAAAATATTAGTCTCTTCTTGGACAGCGGAGTAGTCCTCAATATATGGTTCAACATAGGCATTAGAAGCATAATTATCATAGCAATATTTAAGTATGACAAAATTTTCAGATTTGTAAAGAGTAGCATCATACTTTTCAATCAAAGAAGCAATTTCGTAAGCACCCTTAAAAGCAATAAATTCTTCAATTTGTTGAACATCATAGTAATTATAAATACCCTTAGCATACGAAGATACGATTCCATTATCACTAAACTCACGTTGGTAGGGAAGGTGTTTCTTAGGGTTTTCAGAACAACAAGTAAAATCATATATTTCACATAAATTCCAAGCATAGCATTGCAAACGATGAATTTGATCCAGTAAAAGTTTCCCTTTTTCAGATATTCGGTGTCGCACATAACAAGCATGCTCATCTAAAGATTTGCCCTCAACTAAGCTAGTTGGGTTTCAGCACGAGCACATAGGGATAGAAGATGATCCAAGTAATAGGCTTCAACAGTGTGATAGATTTTGAGTGGTTCTTCAACCATTGGTTTAGCAGGTACAAATATTTTTTTGGTATTTTACATTTCCTACACATAACTAAAGATAGAAAACAACTAAGAACAGCAAATAAAAATTACTTAGTGATAAAGCAAAGAAGCACACACGAGAATATTCATCCCACACTATTGCTCCCCGGCAACGGCGCCAGAAAAAGGTCTTGATAACCCACAAGTATAGGGGATCGCAACAGTTTTCGATAAGTAAGAGTGTCGAACCCAACGAGGAGCTAAATGTAGAACAAATATTCCCTCAAGTTCTATCGACCACCGATACAACTCTATGCACGCTTGACGTTCGCTTTACCTAGAACAAGTATGAAACTAGAAGTACTTTGTAGGTATTGTTGGATAGGTTTGCAAGATAATAAAGAGTACGTAGATAAAAAGTAGGGGTTGTTTAAGTAAAGACACAATAAAGTAAATATAGCGAGTGTGGAAAAGTGGTGGTAGGAGTTGCGAAATTTCCCCTAAGCAATTGACTACTTTATTAGACCGATAGGAAGTATTATGTGGGAGAGGCCACTGCTAGCATGTCATCCCTGACTTGGAATTCTATGCACTTATGATTGTAACTATTTGTAGGAATCCGCAACTACTAATGTTCATTAAGGTAAAACCAAACCATAGCATTAAGATATATTGGTCCCCCTTCAATCCCGTATGCATCAATTTCTATGCTAGGTTGAAGCTTCTGTCACTCTTGCCCTCCAATACATAGTCCTATCAACATACAACTAACCCTAGGGTGTGATCCACGTGCGCAATCATATGATGGGCACCAAAGGACATCAACATAACCACAAGCAAATTAAATCAATCATAGCAATTCATCAACCACCGATAGGACAACGAAAATCTACTCAGACATCATAGGATGGCAACACATCATTGGATAATAATATGAAGCATAAAGAACCATGTTCAAGTAGAGGGTAAAACGGGTTGCGGGAGAGTGGACCGCTGTAGATAGAGGGGGGAAGGTGATGGAGATGTTGGAGAAGATGGCGGAGGTGTTGGTGTAGATCGCGGTGATGATGGTGGCCCCCGATGGCACTCCGGTGCCACCGGAAGCGAGGGGGAGAGAGCCCCCCTCCTTCTTCTTCTTCCTTGACCTCCTCCCTAGATGGGAGAAGGGTTTCCTCCCAGTTCCATGGCCTCCATGGCATGGGAGGGGCGAGAGCCCCTCCGAGATTGGATATGTCTCTCTGTCTCTCTCTGTTTCTGCGTTCTTAGATTCTTCCCTTTCACCATTTCTTATATTCCCGGAGATCCGTAACTCCGATTGGGCTGAAATTTTAGCACAATCTCTATCCCGATATTACCTTTCTTGCGGCGAAAGAAGGGCATCAACCACCTTACGGGTGGCCCATGAGGGTCAGGGGCATGCCTGGGGGGGCAGGCGCGCCCTCCTGCCTCGTGGCCACCTCGGGCACCGTCTCGCGTGGATTTTTCTTCCCAAAAATCATATATATTCCAAAAAAATCTCCGTCAGTTTTTATTCCGTTTGGACTCCGTTTGATATAGATATTATGCGAAACAAAAAACATGCAACAAACAGGAACTGGGCACTGGATCAATATGTTAGTCCCAAAAATAGTATAAAAAGTTGCTAAAAGTATATGAAAGTTGTAGAATATTGGCATGGGACAATCAAAAATTATAGATACGACGGAAACGTATCAGCACCCCCCCCACACACACACTAAGACTACATCTCTCTCTCTCTCTCTCAGACACACACACACAAACACACACACGCACGCATGCACGCACCCCCCCCCTACACACACACACACTAAGACTCCATCTCTCTCTCTCTCACACACACACACAAACTAAGACTCCATCTCTCTTTGTCTCTCTCCTCTCTCTCTCTCTCACACACACTAAGACTCCATCTCACACACACATGCTCTAGGCGGAGCATTTGTTCCTACCACCCTTCATCCAACCTTACCTGTATGATAAACAATCACCTTTATTTACTTGCATAACATGGAAAAATTCCACTTTACTTTAGTAGTCAGCAAACTTATCATCTGTACCCTTATAAAAAACGAGTTGGCGGTGATGGTGTGTCTGCCATCTTGTAATACAGACCGTATGATCTATATCTGAGGATAGAAAGCAAACTATGATAATTTTACAAAAGATACCCTCACCTCTCTCCACATCATTATCTCCCGCAACCTCTGTCAGTGTCAAAACCGGCGGATCTCGAGTAGGGGGTCCCGAACTGTGCGTCTGGGCCGGATGGTAACATGAGGCAAGGGACACGAAGTTTTACCTAGGTTCGGGCCCTCTCAATGGAGGTAAAACCCTATGTCCTTCTTGATTAATATTGATGATATGGGTAGTACAAGAGTAGATCTACCACGAGATCAGAGAGGCTAAACCCTAGAAGCTAGCCTACGGCATGATTGTATGTTGTCCTATGGACTAAAACCCTCCGGTTTATATAGACACCGAAGAGGACTAGGGTTACACAAGGTCGGTTACAAAGGTAGGAGATCTGCATATCCGTATTGCCAAGCTTGCCTTCCACGCCAAGGAAAGTCCCTTCTGGACACGGGACGAAGTCTTCAATCTTGTATCTTCATAGTCCAGGAGTCCGGCTGAAGGTATAGTCCGGCCATCCGGACACCCCCTAATCCAGGACTCCCTCAGTAGCCCCTGAACCAGGCTTCAATGACGATGAGTCTGGCGCGCAGATTGTCTTCGGCATTGCAAGGCGGGTTCTCCTCCAAATTCCGCGTACCTGTTCAATAAAGTCCGGCTTCTTGTAAATGTTGCGCTCCTCGGCTTCTACGCCCAATAATGGCCGTCTCCCACGTGTCAAATGAATATGAAAAGTCTGAGTGTTTTTACATTCACACCCCTAGCCGCTTAAATGAGCCGCCCATTTAAGGGGACGAGGATTTAGATCCAAACCACACCTTCTCCCCTTCGCGAGTGTTCATCAGAGCGCATCCGACAAAGGTCCATTCCATCATGGCCAGCCATCATAACTCCTCCTTTCGCCCTTCCAGCCCTCAGCCTGGATATTGGGAGAGATGCTCCGTCCCGCATAGCGAGCTAGTGACACTCCAGACCAAGGGATTTCTCCCCCTGGCCTATATGATCCCGGTTCGATCCGGCCTTGCCGTCTATAACGGTGGAAAGCAAGCGGAGAGTGCCCCTAATCCCTCCAAAGGAGAGCGGGTATGCCTCGTCCCTTATTTAATAAGGGGGCTCGGGTTTCCAATCCATCCATTTCTCCGGGGGCTGCTGGAGTTCTACGGCCTCCAGCTACACAATCTCACGCCCGCCTCCGTATTGCATATCGCGGGCTTCTTAGCCCTCTGTGAGCTGTTTTTGGGTATCGAGGCTCATTTCGGGCTATGGAAAAGGTTATTCTGCCTTGTGCCCTGCTCTAAGGAGGGGTCAATGTATCAAGTGGGCGGATCCGAAGTATGGTGCATTGCCGGGACCGGATATCTATCAGGAACTCCAAAGAAGGCGTCCGAAGACTGGCCTTCGGAATGGTTTTATATAGAGGATGTCCCGCTGCCATATCCTGTTCGGATTGGCCTCCCTGAGTTCGACAGTGCTCCCTTAAAGAAGCGCCTAAGCTGGCATCCACGGAGCCCTCAAAGGGAAAGTGACAGGGACATCATTTACCTGATGGCCGAATAAGATTGTTAGCCCATTCCGGACTGACCATGATCAGGGTTATGGCCGAATGCATCATGCGGGGGTGCAGCCGCTTTAGTATAGAAGCCACCCCATGTGGGACTTCCACGGGGAGGACGACGCCACCCGCTACGGCCGTAAGGGGCCGGATTCAGCTGCCGCTCTACTAAAGATCTTGTCCACTTTGTATAAGGGAGAAGAGGAGGAATTTCTCCGCGTCAACCCACAGGGTGGATTCTCTATGCACAATCCCCCAAGCTGGGTAAGCGGTCACATTTACTTGCCCATCCGTTTTGTATTCCCATTGTTAAATATTCAGTCTAACGACTTCAATGCAGGAACTGCGCCGGGCTGTTAAGGAAATAAACAGCCCTCCTCCACAACCCAAGGACCCAGGACGGTCCCTCAACCCGGCCTCTCAAGAGGATCCGGACATATCTGTGGAGCTGATTGATGGAGTGTTCCATCAATTGAGCAAGGACAACGCCTTGGTGGCCATTACGGCCGATTACCAGGGCTAATCCCGGCCTCCCAGGTAACTGAGATCGAGGTCCCAGTACCCCGAATAGGTGTCCGCCCTCTCGTGTTTTCAGTTTCCTGATTACAACCGAGCTTTGCAGGGGAGGTTTTTGAGACGGGAGGCCGAACCTGCGGCGGCAAGCCAACGAGGGGCCGCAAGGGCCCGTGGGCAGAAAAGAGGCGCAGTCTGGACCGAGGCGTCAGCGCAAAGGTATGGCGCGCCCCCTTATCCCAGGTGTTACACCTGCGAGGCATATTAACACTCGTGCTATCTTCAGGACAAAGAGACCTCGCCGGACTATACCCGGAGAGGCTGCCAACCGTGCCTCCACCAGCCAGGCTCCGAAGCCTGGTCCGGAGGCGGAGGAGAACACAAGGCGCGCACCGGACGCTCCTCTGATGGAGGATGTGGACAGGTTGTCTGCCACCAACTCTGAGGTGGAGAGTGCCATGAACCACAGGCGTCGCCGGACAATTCTTCGCAACGCTTGTTTCTCCCAAGAGGCATTAGATGCCTTTAATTCAGGAGATGCATACCTCCGTGCCGCTCAAAATGGTCTAGCCAGAGCCACGGAGCAATATGTAAAAGACATACGGGTAAGAAAATTTTGGTAATTATATATATACCAGTAGCCCCCGAGACTTGAGACAGTTAGAATAACTGATTTAAGGATCATTTGTAATGCAGGTTCTTACAGAAAATAATTCCCTACTGTCCAAGGAGCTAGAAGAGTGCAAAGCCCAACTTGAGGCCACACTAGCCGCGGCAGGGGAGCCCAAGGAGACCCCCTCTGGTAATATACACTTCGAAAGATAAGTATTTTGCGAAGCACGGCATGGGTGTGAATCTGACAAATGAAATTGTAGATGGCGCCGGATTGAATCCGGAAAGGCAACACCTCCTATGCCAGCTAAAGGCTGGTGAGAAGGTGCTGACAAAGGTGAGGCGGGAGAAGAACGATCTCCAAGATGCCAACACCAAGCTGGGCGTCAAGCTGAAAGATGTGCGTGCCCAGCTGTCAGACTCCGTTAAGGAGAATCAGCGGCTTCGGCGCGGCATATTTAGTAAGTGCTTGAATGAACCTTTAAAAGAAAGTTCGGCGGGGAAGTCGACTAACAGAGCAATGTCTGTAGGTGTGCTAACAGGTCGTCCTGCAGAGGAGATGCCCGGTTCTATGGGTGACCTTCTTCCCGAGCTCTTGCAACTGCTCGATCGAGTTCGGCAGGCGATGCAAGGCGTCGCCTAGGCCCTGTGGCCATCCATCTCCATGCCCGAAGGTCTTGGAGAGCTTGCGGAGAAGCTAAAGGGAGCACGGCGGCGCTTTCGATTGTGGAAGATATCAGCATGCCGTCAAGGCGCTAGGGAGGCCTGGGCCATGGTGAAGATGCGGTACACAAAGGCTGACCCCAACCACATGGCCGAGGTCGGTCCTGTAGGGCCCGATGGGAAGGAGATCCCCCTAAGCTTAGTATACGGCCAAGTAGAGTTGGCCGCAAAGTATTCCCAGCAGGAATGTAAATTAGACAGCCTGTTAGATGGTATTGAAGAGGAATACAGTCAGTCAAAATGACTATGTAATTTAATTGACATTTATAATGCCTTCTAGCCAAATTGTAGATCATTTGTCATGGCCAACCTTTTCGCTTCAGCCTCAGGACCTGACGGTCCGGAGTGTGTCCAAATTCCCATGCGGTTATATAAGAACCGGGGAATGCATGGAGACTAGGCGTAGGGGTCATTAGTGCGTGAACAGACAAGTGCCCGACTAGTTATGTTATATTACATGGTTAGTAAGAAACATCTTCCAGGGAGAATAGTCCCGTTAGGGGTTCCTTTCCCTGGAGTCATGCCCTAAAGTGCATGTCCATGCTGCGAAGAGAAACGCAGGAAAAACATCTGGGGGCGTATAGATAAATAAAATAAAATAAAGATCATCTTTAGTTCACCGACCGAATATTCCCTTAAGAACGCTAGCTTTCGGCTTCACCCAGTCTGAGGTACACGTCCGGCTGACCCGGCAGTAACAATCGCAGAGGTGCTCCCTTTACCACCTAGCCGACCAATCGGGAACGTAGGGGTAAGCACAGGAGCCAGGCAACCTAGCTTGGCCAAAACTTAAGTCATATCGATGCATATAATGGTGAATAAAAGGTACATGCGGAAGTGTGACACATGTGTTGGGCATGAAGCCCGTATAGATAAGCTTCTGTTTAAAGAAGCCCCCAGGTTAAATGAGCGCGGATAGCGCGTCACTTTATGAGCCTTTAAAGGCTATGAGAGAGAGAGAGAGAGAGAGAGAGAAGAAGAGGAATGTAAGACAGAAAGTATATAAAAATGGAGAGAGGAAGGAGACGAACACAGAGTCCGGCGCTAGGCATAGTATCTTCGGAGACGGGCTGCGTTCCATGGGTTCGGCTCGAGTCGGTTATCCGATGCATCTCGCAGGCGGTACGCTCCACCAGTCAGGACTTGGTCAATTATGAAGGGACCTTCCCACTTGGGCTTGAGTTTGTCCTTTTTCTTGTCTGGTAGTCGTAGAACTAATTCGCCAACATTGTAGTTTTTTGCTCGTACTTCTCTGATTTGGTATCTTCGAGCCTGCTGTTGACAGAATGCGGAACGGGCTTTTGCCACATCACGCTCCTCCTCCAGTGCGTCCAAGCTGTCCTGCCGATCGAGCTCGGCTTCTCTTTCTTCGTACATGCGCACTCGAGGTGAGTCATGAATTATGTCGCAAGGCAAAACTGCCTCTGCGCCGTACACCATAAAGAATGGTGTGTATCCGGTGGTGCGATTCGGCGTGGTCCGTAGCCCCCAGAGTACGGAGTCGAGCTCCTCTACCCTGTGCGTGTTAGATTCCTTGAGGGACCGCACTAATCTGGGTTTGATGCCGCTCATGATAAGACCATTTGCACGTTCGACCTGACCGTTAGTTTGTGGGTGATAGACGGAAGCATAATCGAGCTTGATGCCCATGTTTTTGCACCAGAGTTTTACCTCGTCGGCCGTAAAGTTCGTGCCGTTATCCGTGATGATGCTGTGGGGGACGCTGTAACGGTGTACAACCCCGGATATAAAGTCTATCACCGGTCCAGATTCGGTCGTCTTAACAGGCTTGGCTTCTATCCATTTGGTGAACTTATCCACCATGACCAGTAAGTATTTTTGCTTGTGGGTTATGCCTTTAAGGGGTCCAACCATGTTAAGCCCCCAGACCGCGAAGGGCCAAGTGATGGGGATAGTTTGGAGGGCGGTGGGTGGCATATGGCTTTGGTTTGCAAAGAGCTGGCAACCGGCGCATCGTTGGACTAAGTCCTGGGCGTCTGCCCGGGCCGTCGGCCAATAAAAGCCTATATGGAAGGCCTTGCTTACAAGGGACCGAGCTGCCGCGTGATGATCGCCGAGTCCGGCATGACTTTCAGCCAGGAGGTTCCGCCCTTCCTCTTCGGAGATGCACCTTTAAAGGACTCCGGTAGTGCTTTTCTTATAAAGCTCTCCCTCGTGGACTTTGTAGGCTTTGGATCGCCGCACTATGCAGCGTGCCTCGTTTTGGTCCTCGGGGAGTTCCTGCCTAGTAAGGTAGGCGATGAATGGTTCCGCCCACGGGGCGATAACGGCCATTATTACATGGGCTCAAGGTGTTATTTCATTGGCAGAGCCTTCGATTGTGTCGGAATGTTCAGTGTCGGGCAGTGCGGTTGGGTCCGGGCTGTTATTGTTCGGCTCCCCTTCCCATACTACGGATGGCTTGAACAGCCTTTCCAAGAAGATGTTGGGGGGGGGGACTACATCGCGGTTTGCGCTGATGCATGCCAGGACATCCACCGCCTGATTATTTTCCCGGGCTACATGGTGGAATTCAAGCCCTTCGAACCGAGCTGACATTTTTAGGACGGCGTTGTGGTAAGCTGCCATTTTTGGATCCTTGGCATCAAAGTCTCCATTTATTTGGGATATTGCAAGGTTCGAGTCCCCGCGCACCTCTAGGCATTGAATGCCCATGGATACTGCCATCCGGAGACCATGTAAAAGGGCCTCATATTCGGCTGCATTGTTGGAGTCCGTGTACATAATATGGAGTACATATTGAACTGTGTCTCTTGTGGGGGACATCAAAACGACGCCAGCCCCTAGTCCGGCCAACATCTTGGAGCCGTCGAAATGCATGATCCAATTTGAATATGTGTCGTACTCTTTAGGGAGTTCGGCCTCCGTCCATTCTGCGACGAAGTCGGCCAAGACTTGCGACTTGATGGCTCGCCATGGCTTATAAGTTATGTCGAATGGGAGGAGCTCAATGGCCCATTTTGCAATCCGGCCCGTTGCATCACGGTTGTTTATAATATCGTTAAGTGGTACTTCCGAGGCTACTATTATTGAACACTCTTGAAAGTAGTGTCGTAGCTTCCGGGATGCCATGAATACCACGTACGCAATCTTTTGACAATGTGGGTACCGTGATTTGCAGGGAGTGAGGACAGTGGACACATAATAGACCGGCTTTTGAAGGGGGATTTGTGTCCGTTCGTTTCTCGTTCGACGACGAGTACTACGCTTACAACCTGATGTGTTGCTGCAATGTACAATAGCATTGGTTCGCTAATGTTTGGCGCGGCTAGGACTGGGTTTGTTGCCAATATGGCTTTTATTTCATCGAGTCCGGCCGTGGCTGCATCCGTCCATTCGAAGTGTTCGGTACACCGAAGGAGGCGGTAAAGGGGTAGGGCCTTTTCTCCCAAGCGGGAGATAAAGCGGCTTAGAGCCGCCACGCATCCGGTTAACTTTTGTATTTGTTTGAGGTCCTTTGGGATATCCAGTTGCGACAGAGCTCGGATCTTGGCTGGATTTGCTTCAATTCCTCTATCGGATACAATGAAGCCCAAGAGCTTTCCGGATGGAACGCCGAAAATGCATTTTTCCGGGTTGAGCTTGATGTCGTATGTTTGGAGGTTATCGAATGTGAGCCTCAAGTCATCTACTAGAGATTCGACATGTCTTGTTTTGACGACCACATTATCTACATATGCCTCCACTATTTTACTGATCTGGTTTGCCAGACATGTCTGAATCATGCGCTGATATGTTGCGCCGGCGTTTTTAAGCCCGAAGGGCATTGTGTTAAAGCAGAATGGGCCGTATGGTGTGATGAATGCCGTTGCAGCTTGGTCTAGTTCTACCATCTTGATTTGATGGTAGCCGGAATATGCATCGAGGAAACACAATGAATCGTGTCCTGCGATAGCGTCGATAATTTGATTGATGCGGGGGAGGGGGAAGGGATCCTTTGGGCAAGCCTTGTTAAGGTCCTTAAAATCAACGCACAAGCGCCAGGATTTGTCCTTCTTTGGTACCATCACCAGGTTTGCTAGCCAGTCTAGATGTTTTATATCTCTGATGAATCCGGCCTCCAATAGCTTTGCTAGCTCTTCTCCCATGGCCTGTCTCTTAGGTTCGGAAAAACGCCGAAGAGCTTATTTGATAGGCTTGAATCCTTTTAGGATATTTAAGCTGTGCTCGGCCAGCCTGTGTGGGATTCCTGGCATGTCTGAAGGGTGCCAGGCGAAAATGTCCCAGTTCTCTCATAGCAACTCTCGCAGTGCGGCGTCTACATCAGGGTCTAAATGTGCCCCGATGGAAGCTGTTTTATTGGGGTCCGTTGGATGGACCTGGAATTTGACTATTTTGTCCGCCGGTTTAAAGGAGGTGGACTTGGATCTTTTGTCGAGTACCACATCATCCCTATTCATCGTAGAGTGCAGCGCAGTCAGTTCCTCAGCCGCTAGGGCTTCGGATAGTGCCTCGAGGGCCAGTGCGGCTGTCTTGTTTTCGGCGCGGAGTGCTATGTCCGGATCACTAGCGAGAGTGATGATCCCGTTAGGCCCGGGCATCTTGAGCTTCATGTACCCGTAATGGGGTATTGCTTGGAAGATTGTAAACACTTCCCGCCCTAGCAGAGCGTGATAACCGCTGCTGAACGGAGCCACATGGAACATGACCTCTTCGGACCTGTAATTATCCGGCGTGCCGAACACCACATCTAGTGTGATTTTTCCTGTACAGCGCGCTTCCCGACTGGGGATTATTCCTCTAAAGGTTGTGCTGCTTCGCTCAATGCGATTCTAGTCTATTTCCATTTTTTGAAGGGTTTCCTCATAAATGAGATTCAATCCGTTGCCGCCGTCCATGACTACCTTGGTAAGACGAAAGCCGTCCACCATTGGACTGAGGACCAATGCGGTTGGTGCTCGGGCTGTTCGGAATTTAGGTTCATCACTGGCGTTAAAGGTAATAGCTGTGTCACTCCATGGGTTTATTGTTGCTACTTGGTAGACTTCGGCAAGGCTGCGGAGTGTCCTTTTTCGCATATTATTTGATGCGAAAGTCTCGAAGACTATTAATACCGTATTGGTGTCTTTGGGGTGACTTTCTGTGGCCTCCGGAATTAGGAGATTTTCGCCAATTTTGGCCACCTGCCGAAGTATCCAACATGCTCTGAGGCTGTGAGTTGGTGTGGCGTCCTCTGTACTGTGAATTTTATAGGGTCCATTGAGCCATCCTTCCAGTACGGTTCCATGCCCTGTAGAGGGTTTTTGCTTTTTAGTGCTTGACCCGGGTGTTTGGTGATGATGCACCCTTTTATTTCGGACTGGGTTTGTATTCAGGGCCGGATTGTCCCAAAATTTTATTTCGGTTTTCCAGGCGCTTTCCATCGCACAGTACTTTCGTACAATGGACGCCAAGTCAGAAAAGCGTGTAATATCACGGCGACTTATGGCGTTGAGTATTCCCTTGTCCGTGCAATTATTGCACAAGATTGAGATTGCGTCTTCCTCGCGGCAGTCCCTTAGCCTGTTCTTAACCAGGAGGAATCTGGCCCAGTAATGATGTACTGTTTCATCGGGCTCTTGCCTGATTTTGGATATATCGCTTATGTTGGGGTGGGTGGGTGGAATTAAATCCGAAGCCTCACCCCATCTGAGGCTCAGAGGACGAGGAATTTCCGAACTCGAAAATTTGGATTCCTGGATGTTGTCCAATGAATCCAGCCCATCACCTGACTCTAAGTTCAGGTCTTGAGTGATATCCTCCCCTCCGCGGGTATCCGGTTTGGAGGGATCGGGAATCCGGACGTAGCGAGTCCTTAAGATAGATGAAGGGTCGCCGCACTGTCCCTCTACCACGGCAACGTGATGGGTGACTTGGGGAGAGTTAATCTCTCTCAGATCGGGTTTAGGCCCAATCTGGTCGTAATCTGTAGTGACTCCCAGGGTGGCGAAGCGATCCAAGAGCTCGTTTATGGAGGAGAGCTCCATTGGATCTAACTGCTCTGCGAGTTCCAAGCTGACATGAAGATTGTTTTCGATGGCTCGAGAGGTCATCGTCGGCGCAGAAGCCGAACAGGCGGTCATAAGAAAACCGCCAAGCCGGAGGGTTTGGCCGACAGCCAAAGCTCCCTTAGCAACGGTGCCGTCTTTAAAGATGGGGCGAGGCATCCTTCCTGATGGCGACGACACAGAGGAACTCTCAATGAAAGCACCAATGTCGGTGTCAAAACCGGCAGATCTCGGGTAGGGGGTCCCGAACTATGCGTCTGGGCCGGATGGTAACAGGAGGCAAGGGACACGAAGTTTTACCCAGGTTCGGGCCCTCTCGATGGAGGTAAAACCCTACGTCCTGCTTGATTAATATTGATGATATGGGTAGTACAAGAGTAGATCTACCACGAGATCAGAGAGGCTAAACCCTAGAAGCTAGCCTATGGTATGATTGTATGTTGTCCTATGGACTAAAACCCTCCGGTTTATATAGACATCGAAGAGGGCTAGGGTTACACAAGGTCGGTTACAAAGGTAGGAGATCTGCATATCCGTATTGCCAAGCTTGCCTTCCACGCCAAGGAAAGTCCCTTTCGGACACGGGACGAAGTCTTCAATCTTGTATCTTCATAGTCCAGGAGTCCGGCTGAAGGTATAGTCCAGCCATCAGGACACCCCCTAATCCAGGACTCCCTCACTCATGTTGCTCAGCAATTAAAAAAGGAATAAGTTTATGGAACAATCTAGCATGCATGGTGGCCGCTGCCGCCTGCCGGCGCCGTCCATCCCCATGCTTCCGCCCATTCCGACCACCAGTCACCACCACACTCCACTCCTCCTCGCCTTATCTCTCATCTTTCATTTTTTCGATGACATTCTCGAGATACCAATTTTCCGATAAAATTCTCGAGATATCATTAGTTTTTACACATGGGATTACTCCTGCATGGGTCAATCACAACAGGTATTTTGTAAAAAAAATGCATATTGATGTTCCCTGCAATGCACGAGAATCTTGCTTGTAATTATATAACGCAAATCACGAGCAGGAAGTGACATTTTTTTGACACAACCACGTTAACATGGCCACGTAAATCACTAGCTAAAGTAAATACCATTATACTTATATCCCGATGCAAAAGGTTGAGTACATGTCCGAAGAGTAGAGTCGCACACATGCACTCTGTCTCTCAGAATCTCTCTCTCACACACACACCAGTTACGTGAAGCCCACTTAAGCAGACACGTATGTTACAATTTGTGCACTCGCGGGTACACGTGATGCTACGCATTTATTTAAGCCGGAAGGCGAACCCAAATAGTAGCTGCATTCATTCCCCTCCCACCGCCTCTTCTTTGGTCACGGTTGCCCGGTAGCCATGGGCCGGCCGAAGGTAACAACATACGCCATACTCCCGCCGGAGCGGCGCTTTAATATGGAAATTTTAGTGGTCATGCATGCATCTTTTTGTGCTAGCACTCCTATATAAGGGTTGATTGGTCGCTTCCCGCGGACGTGCGCGGGCGGTGGAAGAGGAAGGAGAAGGGAAGAGGGCTGTGGAGTAATGTTTTTTACCAGAATTTCTTAGGAAACTGAGTGCAATAATTGAGTAGTTTTGCAAACTACCAGTACTACACCTGAAACGGTTCAAAACCTATAGTCCCTTGCCAGCGCGCGCTTCCCGTGTGAAACGGTCAGCGTCACCCTAGAGCGTCAGTGCCGCATTAATGCCCGGCCAGAGCGGAGGCGACCTCTCACTGGCACCGGCTTTGAAGTGGCGCGACGGCCGAGAGAGCGCCGCTTCCCGGTGCACGCGACTGCTCCGCGTCGAGACTGACCATAGGCCCTATTTGGATCCATGGGTTAGAGTTAGTTTGAGCTAGTTGGGGCTCAAATAGCCCTAAAGTATCCAAGCATGAGGGTTTAAATTGGAGCAAGTTGCACCGAACCCACCAAAAAAACTATCCCACCCAAGAGGTGCTAACTGGAGATAGTTCTCATTGGGACCACTGAAAAATCACTTTTCTCTCTCCATGAAGTGCATTTACTAACCCTGTCACCCAAACACCTCTTTGGCTACAGTTAGTTCAGGGTTAGTCATGAGTTAGTCTAACCTCTAGCTAAGTTAGAGTATCAAACAGGAGCAGTATAGGACATGCAAGTTGCTCAAAGCATACAGGAAAATTCGTATGTGAAAGGATTTTTTTTCTTTTTGAAAACAGAATGTGAAAGGGATTTTTTTAGAATGCTCTTGGCATGTCGCTAACATGTGATAGTTAACCGACCTCAATAGACGACAGAAACGCCAGCCCGTCGCACTTTGATAGAGATGAGGAGGGAGAAGCGATACGGGCTGCTGGATTACTAGAGATAGGTGTCGCACGGAAGCCAAGAAATATGGTGATAGCATGGGTTAGCCATGTACTAGTATGATGTAACTACACTGGGCTGCTGTGTTTCGTACTCTTCCAGTCCATTGTGGAGATGATTGGTTAATTTTATATTGCTGAATAATATTAAATATTATGAGTGCAGACGCTCCACCACGAGGTTCCTTGCTCCTTCTCGGTCGTCCGGAATCTATGTTCTTCCACTCTATTTTTTTACGTGAGCTTTGTTCATCATTTTTCCAACACGCGAGACATCTGGCATCAAGGTGCACGTGTTATGCAAGGATCGTTCCATCTATATGAAGAACACGTGGGACTGGAACTACGAGACGGACATGTACCCAGGAGTGGACGTACGAACCTGAGTAATGTAGCGCAGTAAGTGAAGTAGAAAGGCACAAATGGTATGAACATGCGTGGTATATAGGGTGTGTTTGGTTGCGTTCTCGTCTCAACATAGTTGTTCCCTCTTCATGCATGCTCAACTCAACACCCCTCTTCATGCATGCTCTCTTCATGCATGCTTCTAGTGTATTTGTGCTAAACTAGTGTGGACTCATGCACCCTCCATACACTCTACCAAACACCCAAAAGTAGGTCGAGAAGGGAACTCTTGGGCGGCATTTGTCTCTTACTACGTACTACCACTAAATGTTGTACGTGCAATGCACGGTGATGTTATGGAGTATGTGCCTAAGTACTCTACTACTACTATATTAGTTGGAGGCACATATTAACTTTTATATTTGTTTATGTGTATGCCCCGAGACCTTCCAACTAGACGTGTCTTTCTCTCCAGGTCACGCTTTGTATCATTCATACCACTAAGTACTACTACGTGTGGTCTCTGACCCAGAAGTGGAAGAAGTGGAGACTCTCTACCACGTTGTTTTTTTACGTTGGGCTCTACCACACTGTTCATGTCCCACTCCTTTCGCTGACGTGTGGAACATCCAGTACATGCGTGTTTGGCACCCTTCGTCGTAAGAGTTGAAACGCTAGCTTTCATCAGAAATAAAAAATAATTATAAATCGGCAGTGATACTATTTTTTTGTGAACCAATCAGCAGTGATACTATACCACGTGGTTTCCTTGCTCCTCGATATCGGAAAGAATACTTCCATTCGCCAACATGTGGGACGTTGACCATCCTGGTCCACTTGCCATGCACGCAGAACTCCAAGGGAGAGTCACCCAGGTCGTCGCGCCGCAGTAACAATGACTAATGAGCCGTCAAATCACAGGCCCACTTCCCACTTTGAAGGAACCATCATGACTTCATTGAATTCCACTTCTTGAAGAAAACTACTGTACCAGCAGTACTGCTAGCTACAGTAGTTACTCCAACAGAGGCCTCCTTTCTTTCATAGGATAGGAATATGAAAATGATAGGAAGTGAGATGACATGCATCTCAATTCCTATAGAGAAAGAGATGCCATTTGATGCTTAGGATAGGAATTTTTCCATTTAGTCTAGGCTAATGTACTGGTAATTTGCTCTAGAAACTACAGTAGTAACTAGTAGTATTGGTACATGCTCGTACTCAGACACAGACACACACACTAACTACTAGTACTACTACTTCTCACATGATGGCTAGACGTCGTTGTTCTCCTTCCCGGCTCTGTCGGCGACACCCCACCGTGCTTGGATCTCCGCCGACCTCTCTGCAGAAGCGCGTGTGTCCTTTTCTTTCTTGCGGCGGTGGGCCTCTCTTTTCTTGAGTGCTTTCTGACTTTTCCGCTCCCTCTGTGCGGCTTTGGCCGCCTCTTGCTCTACCGCCCATTCGGCCTTGGCATCTTCAAATTCGTCCCACATAGTTGTGAGGTCGCGAGCAGCGATGAACTCGGCATGGCAGGATGCCATCGCTTCCCTACCATTTTGTGTGTGGTCGTGGGTGGCGAGGAACTCGGCGCGGCGGGATGCCATCGCTGCCTTACCGGTTAGTGTGCGGCACGGTGGCATGAACGACGCTTGGTGAGAGCTTTGGGGTGGAGTGGCCGTACAATCGTATAGTGCATTGGTTTGTCAGGAGCTCAAGGACAGAAGAAGAAGCAAATTTGGATTCCCCTTCAATCCTGGTCATTTATTACCGAGTAAAATGCATTGGTGGTCATCGAACTTGTCTTGATAGCTCACTTTGATCATTGTATACGAGATATGGTGATTATACGGTCACTGGCTCAGCGTATAGCTCTGTATTTGTCTAGTTGACCAGTCAAATAGTCTGCATGCGCCTCATCAGCTCGTGTTCTTTATCTATCTACGCGGGCCTACCTGTCAATGGAGAAAGAAATATTGTAAAAACCAAAATTATGCGTATGTGGGGAATCAAACCATGGACTCGTCGCTGCAACGCACCCTCATCAGCCAAATGAAAATGAAATACTTTGCGTCAAACACTCACGCTCACGCTGTCAAAGCATGCTAATGCATGCACGTCGCCCTCTAAATCAAAGTCCTGCTCATGGCGCAATGCAAACGGCGAGCCCATCACCTGTGCGCCCCGGCGGTGCCTGACATTACTGTTTAGACGTTTGATGGAGGCCTACGCGAACGCCGAGCATGTATTCACCTCGCTCAACACCAACGGTCATACTCGGACCGCCTTGCTCATGTATATCGTCCATCACAATGACAATTTATAAAACATCCTAAGCTAGAGAGGGTACTATGGTAGTATGGTACGGAGTATGTACTATCGTGAGCGACCGATCTTAGTGCCACTGCACACCGAAACCCCTTGCATCACTAGCGCGCACTTCCCGCCTGAAACGGTCACCGTCTCTCCAGAATGTCAATGCCACATTCACCGGACTTAACTGCAGGTGCAATTGGTGTGTCACTGACATGTGGGCCAGATGCCCGTTGGGCCCACATGTCAGTAACCCAAACGCATCTGCAGTTAAGTCACTGAAGCAGCGTCCGCATTCACGCCCGACGAACCTACTTTGGCGCCAGTTGTCCATCTGTCTGCCGCGGCTCATTGCCATTCGCCCGCTATATTAACTTGAGCCCCAGCTCCCAGCCATAGCCAAAGACCCACACTTATTCTCCTCCGGTCCCTTCCTTCTGTCGGCACCACTTCAACCATGGCCTCCTGGAGCTCCGAAGCTCTCTTGGACGTACTGTCGCAGGAGCAGACGAGGGACATCGGCGGCTCTGCTCCGGGCGCGCTCCAAAGCTCTCTTCGACGTACTGTCGCGGGAGCAAACGAAGGAGAT
>NC_041388.1:62598091-62612191 GCF_002162155.2 Triticum dicoccoides
CCCCCCGGCCGCCCTCCGCCGCCACAACCACGAAGCCGGTGCACGTGCGTGGGCGCAGCCGGCAGCGAGGAAGAGTAGTACACGGTAGGTCGCCGCCGCTCTGGTCCCGGGAAGGCCACCGCTACTCCACTCAGTTGATGCCAAGCTCGGTGGGGTAAACATCGGCGGGCGATTAGCCGCTTGACGGCGACGTGGAGGCAGAAATCTTCATAACCTTGTGCTCCAGAGGAGAGGTTATCAAGGCGGATGAGGAGGAGGCAAAGGCAATGGCCGGCTTTCTCGGGTTCATGGCCGGACATGGTGGTCGGGCGCCGGCGATCGTTTAAATTAGGTTTACAGTAGGTTTTAGTACGGTTTGTGCGAAATATGTAATGAATTTCGTCCAGTTTGTAGGAAAAGTTTTCGAAATGTAATGAATTTCATCCGGTTAATTTGAAATTTGCTTTGTTTGCACGAATTTCGTCCGGCTAGTTCATATAGTTGTCGAAAGGTATGCGGGCAGCATCGGATGGCATCCATCAGTGTCCTCGGACAGATGCCGGTGTAAATTTGTGGGCCAGCGCTAGAGATTCCCTAACTATCATGCTATAATAGCTAACAATCCTCCATTATTTGGCAGGGAACAGTTATCCCTCGATCAAAATCAGATCCGCGATGTTTCGCACTCCTCCCGCGTAAGAGTGTAAACTCTTGCTTACATAAAAATGGAGCAAGTGGACGGCACTCTAGCACGTCATATCACTCGAACTAGCCCGCCTAATGAGCGAGAAAGCACCACCCTCATCATTTTGTTCTGGATTTCTATCGATCGATCGTGCAAAAATGTTACGCTTCGCAAGTTCTAAAGGAAAAGGTGGCACACTTACGACTCATACGCATCGCAACCCCGACAGTCCGGCTCGCACGCCGCTCACCAGAGGGGAGACGCATTGTCTTGCAATTTCACTGACATGTGGGGCCGTAATTGAATAAACCATCGATAGTCAAAATCTAATCGCTCGGCGGGCATCGGCTGAGAAGAGAGAAACGGGGGAGCGAGAAGAGATCGCTCGCCCGCCGCGCACGGACTCCAAGAAATATATGGTGATAATGTGAGGTGGGCCATGCTGGAGTCCGGACCGCTTCCGGAGCCCGCTCTCACCGCCTTGGCTCCTCAAGACGCCAGCTGCCCGCCGCATGCATGCATAGCAAGTAGTACTCCTTATGTGGAGGAGATAGAGGCATTGACAAAGTCAAGGAGTGGGCTCTGCAAGAGCCCATCTCTACACGTGCTCCTAGGTATAAAAAATAATTCTAAAAAAGGCATAAAAACAATTGTGTCTTAGAAAAGAAAGGTAAAAAACATTTGAGAGGAAATAGATAGAGAGAAAGTGAGAAAAAGCTGTAACCTGGGCATTACATGAGGAAGGAGGGAGTGGTGCACATGCCAAGTTCACTGGGCTGTCGTGTTTCACACTCCTCTGTCGTAACCGTGGAGACACTAGCTTTCATAAAATATAAACAATAAATACTCGTTGCTCGTCCTCTATATCGGAAATAATACTTTCATTCGCCGACATGTGGGACGTCGACCATCCTGGTTCACCTGCCATGCACAAAATTATCCTGGTCTACCCCGGTCGTATCGCAGGCCCAACCTTTCCCACTGTAAGTTGTTCGGACTAAGGAACCATCATGACTTCATTGAATTCCGCTTCTTCAAGAAAACTTACTATACCCGCAATACTGCTACCACACACGAAGACTGGACTGCACTATACCACGTCATATCACTGAAACCCACTAGGCCAAACTAGCCCGTCTAGGTCATCTATTTTGGAACGAAGGGAGTACGTCTCTGCACTGCTATGATTTTGTGTTGCACATTCTCTGTACTTTTGCTATGATTTTCCTACCCTATGAACCAAATGAGGCCTGAATGTATGTCGACTATTGTCTGATCGATCGCTAAGCCTACAATTTTAGGAGCTAGGGCTATTGGTCGATCGACGAGGGATAAGTATAAGCGTACCACGAGCTCATCAGCCCCAACGTTTCTCTTCGGTGAGTGTTTTGCAAGTACTATAGCTCGCACAGTAGCTAGCCTACTAACACCAAGAATCATCAAACAAGCCTTGCTGATATGATAAACAAGTTCGAACTTACATCTAAGCATGCCATATATTACATCAAAAGCTGGTGAGGATACATCTGTTTCCATAACTCGGAGAGGGTTCGCATGATTCATCGCATGATTCACTATCAAACAAAAGTAGCAAGATCGGCCCACACAAGACAGTGCACTAGCCCTAAGATGGTTTGATAACACGCATCCTTCTGGTAATTAAACACAGGGCAATGCAAGCTACCCTGAAGGATTAGCGCGACCAACTATTTCTTATCATCGATCTCTCGGGCAATGACCACAGCACGGACAGCGGCATGGGAATCGATTTCTGGGGCGATGTCCACAGGACTGACCGCGACACCGGAATCGATCTCTGGGGCGATGTCCACAGGATGGACAGCGGCATCGGAATCGATCTCTGGGGCAATGCCAACAGGACGGGCCACGACATCGGAATCATCAAGGACGTCCACCGGCACCTGCACAACCCTAACATATTAGCAAGCACATTGCAAATAATCAAAAACCACAACTATGGTAATAAGCCATTATTTTTTACCTTGTGTAGCTCACCGGGGGATCTCATCCCTCCGGGGGCCATCTCCTCGTCCTCGATGGGGGCCATCACCTTGCCACAGGAATACTGCTTCTCAACGGCGACTATCTCCTCAAACTCGGTCTTGAGCCTCACACAAGTGGCAATCAGAGTTCCTGGGGTAGGCACGGTGGGGCCCTTGCTGTTCTTCCAACTTCCTTTGAGGAGTTCGTCCGCCAACGTCCTCAACTCTTTGGCCAGTGCATGTTTCTTGGAGTTCTTCGTCTCCATGGGTTGGCCCGCCAACATGGTCAACTCGTTGGTCGGTCCTCGCTTCCTGGAGATCGCTGTCTCCAGTGGGTTGTCCATCGGCAACTCTTTGCCTAGTGCTCCAGGATCCATCAATGAACTGACAAACAAAAAGCAATCGAAAGGAAACGATAATCGCAATGAAAACGGGAAAAGAATAGGATGTGAGAATCGGTCGGTGCTTCACAAAAAGAAGATTCTTGGAATGAAAATATAGAAGCATAACTGATTCGCCCACCTTTCCTTCGTCGGTACAGAAGAAAAATGGCAGAAGTAAGTAGCCTGGAGTGAAGTTTTCTTCAATAAACGGAAGAAAGGGCTTGAACGAGCGTTCCAGTTAAATGATGGTTGCTTCATCCAGTCCAACTTGGAGGCCACCTTACCACTGCTGGTAAAGGTGTGGGTTTTGTGATATGACGGGTCATGACGGCCACAACGGGGTGACAGGTGAGTCTCGATTGTAGCACCTCGCTGTGATTTGGTGGATGGCACGCGGGCCTAGATGCTTTGAAATGTCCCACATGTAGATAGAGCGGCTAGTCATATAGGAGTGCTCAATATTGTGCACCGCGACCAAGGCGGAGAGGAAAACGAGAGAACTATGTAATTAATGCATGAGTTTAATTAGGGTAGTTTTGTAAAGTACGAGATACATTCCTCCAATTACAAAATGCCTTGGTTCATGAGATTTGAGATTTGAGCCCTATAAACCGGAAGGGAGGGAGTACTGCACATGGTGTAGTCTAGTCACTTATTGAAATCTCTAGAAAGGAAAATACTCCTTTCCGGTTTACAGGGCTATACTACTCCCTCCGTCTAGGTGTGTAAGTCATCTTACGAAAACCAAATAGTCCCAAAACACTTAGGCACGGTGCATTAACTTCTACCTTTTTCTTGTTTCTTGACATATCAACCAATAAGAGATGAGAGGTGTGCATGCTTTTAATGACTTGCAATGGCTAGTTCATTGCATGCAATGCTATTAATTAGCAAATAAACATTGGTGACCCCAGGAGGAAACGGTGCTAAGCGCGTGGACCTATGCAGAATGAGTAGCAACCAATGGATAATGGAGTTTAATTGTTAAACAATAGCAATTTTGTCTCATGCAATAGCATGGCTAGTACTCCAAGGAACCGCACCACGCAAGCGTTCGCAACTGCCACGTTCGGGTTGCGCTTGGCTGTTCGCCTCTTCGAGAAGATGAACAATGATGTTACTCCTACTTCTAAAGTATTGAATCCACTGCTGCATGTCCGTCCACCTCATGCGGGAGGAATAGCGTGTAGCGAAAGCTTCTACTTACTGCTCCTGCCTTTGCGTCTATGACAGGTGTGCCCAACAGGTGGTTGGCCCTCCTATCATACAGCCAAAGGAAGGTGCGGTTAAGGCACCGGAGCTCAGTCCACGAGGGAGAGGGCATTGTAGTAATCAAATTTCTCGATCTTGTACGAATTGACGCGACACATCAAAGCACTGCACTCGATATAAGTCCTTTTACACATTTCAAATGGGCTACTTCGTATGTAGGAGTAGACATATTCTGCTTCGTATGTAGTCACTTGTTACAATCTCTAAAAATACTTATATTTGGAAACGGAGGGAGTACAGCGCATGCATGCATGCCGTGACTTTCCTTTTGATACTTGCATGTGTTGATTTGATGCACCTTGCCAAATTTTGACTATAAATTTAACTAACCAAATTTTCATGCATGTCACAAAAAATTAAGGGCTGTTTGGATTGTGACTATGTTTGTCTTATGTTGCCACATTATTTTTCCCACACTTGCCACACTTGCCTAACCTGAGTTGCTCAAATTGTTAGACACACTTTGGCTTGCCTAAGGGAATCTTGCCACAATTTTTGTGTCTATGACATGTGGGGTTCACTGCTAATAAAAAAATTCTTGTCTTAGGTGTGGCTAATAAAAAAGACTTGTATTTAGGAACGGAGGGAGTAGAAAATATAAATAATAATGCATGTTGGGGCAACCCACGTTTCCGCTAATTTTAGCCGTGGGCTTGTTCACAATTTTTACGAGGGGGTGGTTGTTCATTTAATGGAGGGACTTGTAGTACCAGACTTGAACGATACAAAGTGCGACCTGGCACACCGTAACACCACTTGGAACAAGCGGGTAGCTATCTCAAAAAACAATCAACAACTAAAAAAACCGCGACCTGGCATGTAGTAGTACACAATTTTAAATGATTATTTTGATGGAGTGAAAAAGGAAAACTACCCCATTACGTATATATAGGCCGGAGCCTCCGCGCTTGCTTGCTAGGGTTGCTCTATTCACACACTCTCCTCCTCTCCAGATCTAAACAAGATAGGGGTAGTAACACTATCTTTCTCCCTTCAAAAAACGCTGCCTTCCTATCCTCACCGCTGGTTACAGATTCGGACGTATCCCCCTCCGCCGGTGAAGGGGAGGAGGGGCGGCGTTTAGGCCGTCGTCGACAGCGAGGGAGGAGACCCACTGCCGGCCGCACCGTTATCTCTGGCTGAGCGCCGGTGCGGGAGGTCCTCCGATCCCTTCGTTGTTGCCTGTGGGCGGATCCGGCCTCCCGCCGCCCACCTATCCACACCCCGACGACCTTCAGGTATATCTTCGTTCAAAACCGCCTTAGCTCTACTTCCCCAGCTCACTACATTGCTGCATGTGCATCATTTTCTACGTCTCAGCCCCTCTCGATAGGATGGTCAAGTGTCACATATTTTTTTTTTCTATTATTAGAGGTAAATCTACTTCATGGAGTCGAATCTTGTACTCCCTCCGTCCGAAAATACTTGTCATTGAAATGGATGTATCTAGATGTATTTTAGTTCTAGACACATCCATTTTGATGACAAGTAATTCCGGACGGAGGGAGTACTTGGTTCAAACAAGAAATAAAGTGGGGGTGGGGGAATTTAGTATGTACATCGGACTTGGTACAAACAGGAAGGAAAGGGGGTGAAAGTAGTACAAACTGGTCATCCAACCGGCTCTCTTGGTCGAAAAGGGAAATATAGGGGTAACGTTGTACACAGTGGTATGACCAGGACTAGATTTTCTATCCACACATAGGAGTAGGTGGCTAGAGTGAACAAAAATGGGACCAACCCAGATATGTTTCTTGGATGTTTGTTTCTCGGGGAAACAAACTATGAATCACCACTTTATGCCCTTGTTTACGTACATGGTGCTGGACTGCTGGTGCACCCACTATTCTTAGTCTAATGTCCCTAGTAAAAATGAAGCCATGCCACTGTTATAAGCCATGACAAGTTTAGCCAAATGTTTTTGCCTGTAATTGTTTGAGACTCTGACTGTTTCCTCTGTGCCTTTTTGTGCAAACAGGGATATCCAGTTCACCTGGTTGCTATTGTGGCCTTTTGGTGCACTGCACAAAACTCTTCTTAAAAGAAGTGAATTTTGTGTTGTTTAACTGGAATGTTGAATGGAACAGTTGGTTCATTTTGGTGCAACTGCACAAAGGGAGATCTGTGTTCCAATCCTCATCATCCATATTTGCGCCATAACCTTCCTTTAGGTAAGAATGATATTTAATGCATGTGTTCATCTCTATTTTCCAACTGCCATGAGAAAATAATGTTGTTTTTTACTAGTACACTTGTACTCCCTCACTGACAAAACCAATTCTAAATTAGAAGGCCAATCATGTACTTGGTTTCACCAACTTGTGAGGAGAAAGAGACATAGAGCATGAAGAGGAAGAGGAAGAAGAATAAACAGTGCCAAGGCGATCTTGCTGAAGCCAGAGGCCTCAGTCAAGGCCATTAAAGGGCTCCAGTAACGACTACCTTACATGTGAGACGATCCTCCAGGGAGCCCTTCCACTTCCAATGTCTCACTTAATTAATTAGGAGTACTTAAGTACCACTAATTTATTACTGCCTAATTTTCCTGTTGGAGTTAAACAAATCTTTAGTAGGACCCTATGATGAATCATGTACGTGTGTATGTTTGTCTATGGAGGTGAATCATGTGGTGGAGCAGGGAGGGAATATTATTAGTGTCAATTTATTGCTATTGTTTTGCATGTCAATTTATTGTCATTGGTTCAATGAGGCAATGTTTTGCATATTGTCCATCATGAATTTGATGCTACTGTTTGAGTAATATGCTAATGTCTTCCTATCCTTTCTCACTAAGCTAATGAAGGTTTCACCTTGTTCCTACTTGTGCAAACAGGGATCATGTTGTGCCAATCATACATTTTAGTGGAACTACACAATACAATACAATGAACTGTATCCCAGCCAGTGCTTTAACTCTGCTGGAAGTTCTTGATAATCTTTCGATATAATCTCAGCACTGGTAAACAAGAGTGATTTCAACTATACATTTGAAGTGCACAAAAATATATACTATTGTGTGATTCCAGTGAGTGCTTTATCATCTCTTATGGGACTACATGAATAAGCTTTTTTTCTTAGGTTGGTACGGGCCTAAGGCCTTCATCCATATTAGTTTGCTGTCATCTCTATTTGTATCATGCTACTATCATGAGAAACTCCTTTATCTTTGCACGTTAAAGTTTTGCAACCTATGATAAATGGCAATGCTTTGAGTGTTGACTTGAGCTAATTGGCACTGATTAAATAAACTAATACCTCTCTTTAAGCAAGACCACTATGTTGCTAACTTTACACATTAAGATAATGAGGGTGCTTCTATTTGTTAGTGTATGTTTCATCAACTAGTCCCACTATTACAGGAATCTCACTCTCTCAATATATGTGCCAACAGGGATGCTCGATTTTTGGTGGAACTGCACAAAAACTTTGGGTGCTTCATTGCCTCGACAGCTTCCGTCCTTTCCTGTCAGTCGCTAATCTCCGCTTGCTTTCTTCCTTTGATGTCAGTCGCTTGGCTTATCTCGGCTTCCAGTCAAAGGAAATAGTAATTGATATGCTACCTCACACAGGTTGGTACTGGTCTTTATCCTGATTATTGTGCATGTCATATTTATTGGTAATTTGGTATTGTGCTACTATTTGCCGATTTCATAAAGGAGTAATTTGGAGCCTGAACTCGCAGGCAAATCATTACATCGGGTGGTTTTAGTAGAACTGCACAAAATGATCAGATGGACAGGTACTTATGATGCTGCTATGTACTCCAAAGTTCACTCAGACAAGCATCAATGTTGACAAGAAGTGCCTATATTCATTCGAGTATCAACCGGCGTCAACCAATTGTCAAACTCCAAGTATTAGGAGAGTGAACGCCAAAAATATTGCTTGGTGCATAGCCCAAAAAAACGCAGTCCAGTCTTTGGTCCCAACTTGTGCCTTTTGGTTATCGGCACATATGGTAGCGAACTATATGGCATGGAGTCTAAATATTCCAGACAAGTTGGTTGACGCGTAGATTCATCTCGCACTTAATCGGTCTGCACGCCAGGGATGCTCCATTTCAGTTGAACTGCACAAAAAATTTGGGTGGTTCATTTTCTCAACCGCCTCCTTTCTCATCTGCAATGTAGAATTTTGGCAAGATACAGGACCAAGATGAGCCGGTAAGCTAGTTGGATGAAAGTAGTGGCCAAGTTGCTCAAACCTCCCTCGGCACGAGGCCACTATTTGAGGATAAACCTACAAGCAAAGTTCAGATTGTCTGCGCTGCCTCTTATGTACTCGAAAGTTTACTCATACAAGAACTAATTTTAGCAAGCAGTACCTCCAATTGAACACCATTTACCAGTCTGTACCCTAGGTAATTAAAGTTCGTCCATGGATCATGTTGGCTGTGATCTCAATCATTTGGATGCATAAACATACTGAACATGTGTATATCTGAATCTTTTTGTGAATTATGTATGAATATTGTCGTGTGATCTATCAATCATTTGGATGCATAGATATGCTGAGCTTGTGTATATATGAATCTTTTGAGTTGTTGATAGTGAATGTTGGCTATGAATATGAATGTGTCCTGTGAACCTGAGTTTGATATGAATGTTTACCTTTTCTGTTGTATTTGTGTGTGAACTTGTTAGTATGCCTACTGTGGGGTATAAAACGCAGGTCTCTTATAAAAGTAATGTTGGGTCCAATTTATGTTTTCCCTTCTAACCACATTATATATACTAGCAAAAGGGCCCGTGCGTTGCAATGGGAAAAAAATATGGCACGCACTTACGTTCTATTCTTCTTTACCGGGTCTGTCATTACATGTGCTCCGGTGTAATAACATCATAAATTACCAAACTTCCTTAGGAGTTTTTGTCTCAGGCACCACAGTGAGAATGATTGACAATATGAGCATCACCAGCCTGAAGAAAGTTGTTGCTGTTCTGACCGGCATGGCCAAGAGGATATATGATGCGCACTGACATCTAACAACAACATTTCTCATGGTTTCGGGTTTTTTTTCTGAACCAGTGCTATATTTGATTATTTCGCACAAAAAAGTTGTAATTCTTTCACTCCAACTACGGCCAACATGGCTCGTCATTCTTCCAAAAGATGTCCCTTATGATATTTTTTCAGAAAAAGGAGTGCATTATCTCCTTGCTGTCGTCTAACTGAAGGAAACTGAATGTGAAAATTTAAGTGTATATAGACTGGCCCACTCGGAGTGCATACAAAAATATTTTTATCCAAGTCGTCAGTGCCAACACTGTACCTCCAATGTCCATCTGCATCTACACGGCTAGGTCTAATCTTAAGCAAGAATGAAACTACAAAGCAAACTGAGATAACAGCATGTAGCCGACCCTGGGCAGCAGGTGGTCAGGGATCATCAGTAGAGAAACACGAAGTTGGCTGACGACCGCCGAGCATGGCCAAGCCCATCTCGCTCTCGTGGCTGTCGTGGTGGCTCCCGGGCCTCTCCGTGGCTCCTCCACTCTGATTCCACAGCCCAACCTCGGCATTCCGCCTCCATCCTCCTCCGCCCTCTATCCCGCGTGCTCCTCCACACCTCCCTCTCGAAGCCGACGGATCCGGCCTTCCCCTCGCTAGATCCGGTCCACCACAAGCCACCCTGCCGCCGCACTCGTGTCCATGTCGTGCGTGGTGTAGAGGTGACCAGCGTGTGGAACAGGCTGCATTGCAGGCATCTGCGCGCTGCGCCTCCGCTTCCTCACCCCGGTGAGCGTCGGACTTAACAGCTTCGTGCCGGACTGCCGTTTTGTTGTACAATTTCCCTTCGTTCTCATTCTGTGTTTGTTGATTCAAGAGGCTCGTTGTTGATATGAAATTTTCCTAGGTATATAAACTGGTAGACTTTCATGTAAGCAATCGAGGTGGGATTACTCCGAGTACATGTGTGAAAATCAGGTAAGGTACAAATACAGAAGCGTGCATGCAGGCCGAAACATGCGTGCAGGCCCAATAAGAGAATGTGGACGTGGACCAATTGGATGGACAAAGTTTTTAGTACCGCCTCACAGCAATTGGACGGACTGTCGATCAAAACTAACGGAAAAAACTGAAAGCGTAAATTCACGGAAAGAAGCGTATTGTGACGGTGAACCCAAAGAGTCAATCTGTGCTTTATTATTAGGGAAAGATTTATATTATTACTATTATCGTATATTTTATAGAGACTTATATATACATTATAAAACATCCCACATGTTATTAACTTATAAAAGTAAATGTTTAACGGAAGTTGGCAAGGAAAATCCTGGTTGTTTTTGACTCACAGGCAAGGAAAATCCTAGTGATTGCGTACAAAAGCTTGCAAAGATTTTAAGGACCAATTTAATAAAACGCGCTCATTTTTATTTTGAGCAATAGCTTGCTAATTTCTTAATTATATATATATATATATATATATATATATATAATGTGCCTCTCCGGTTTATTCTTTGATATTAATTGCACCTTCTAACATAACATTATACATATAACGAGCACACCTAATACGTGTATTTCAAGGAAGTGCAAATGGGCTGGGATTTCTTAGAAAATATAAATGGGCCTAATTGGCGCAAAATCATTTGTTCACCTAGCCCAACAAATGGACTATACATTCTAGAAAACATGGGTTAAATATATGCCACATTTTTGCAGGCTAACATGTAGGCCAATAGGTCGAAGCCTACGTAGGGCGTTGTCAACTTGGTCAACAAACGATTGTGTCATCCACAGCCATTGGATTTATATCCAATGGCTGGCATGCACCTTCAATCTCTCGTCTTCTTCCTCCAGCGTCGCCGGGACCGCCTGGTCCGGCCTCCGGCAGCTAGCGGCTCTACTTAGCACGCATCGTTGTGAAGCGCTACCCCACCGCCGGCCAGGCTATCCCTCCACCCCTCGACACCTCCTGTTATTCTCCACAGACTACAGCCTCACGCCGCAACAGAACCAGTTATAACCCTTCTCCTCCTCTCAATCTGCGACTCCACTGTCGTGTTTTCCCATCTCTGAGTCATTCCCGTTCGGGGCCTCGCTCGTCCACCGCCTCGCTGTGGCGTGGTCAACAAACGAGAGTCATCGGAAGAGGACTGTACGTGGAGAGCCTGACGGCTGGGACCCACGAGGTCCATGGTCACATGCAAGGAAAGTTCCACCTTATTAAGCTGAAAAAAATGTTTCCTCCACTTGACAGCTGGGACCCACCGGCTGTATCTTCGCACGGAAGGAAGTGCCTCCTTGTTTTGCGAAAAACATTATTCATCCCGTTGACAGCTGGGACCCGTCAGATTTGGTGACTGACTTGTGGGCCTACTAAGCGGACGTGTACGCATGGCTTTGTCAACTTAATCAACAAATGATTCTAGCAGCTGGACCGTTGGATGTTAATCCAACAGCCATGCTCCTTCTTCAACCTCTGTTCTTGCTCATGTCTCCCGTGGGCGGCACCATGGCTGTGCTGCCGCGCACCTGAACCAGTGAAGTTTCCCACTCCTCTCCATCTGTGACTCCACTGCCCCGTCGTCCCCATCTCCGGGTCGTTCCAGTCTGGGTGCGCTCGGCACGGTGTGGTCAACGTGGTCAACAACTGAGAGTCATCAGAAGATGACTGTATGTGAGAGGCTAACAGTGGGGACGCACCACGCCCATGGACGCATGCAGGCAACGGAACGCAGCGAGGTCAATGTGGTCAAGGAACGACTTCCATCGGAAGTATACTTTATGTGGAGAGTCTCAGCTGGGTCCACGGCCGCAGCAAGTAAGTGCCTCCTTATTACGCGGAAAATAATGATTCCTCCAACTGACAGCAAGGACCCACTGGACGGGCCACCATATTTTGTGGAAAAAAGTTTGCCCCCTGACTGCTGGGACCCACCTGATGGGCCACTATATTTCGCGAAAAAAAACGTTCCCCCCGCTGTCAGCTCAGACCCACCGGAAGTGCCTCCTTATTACGCACAAAAAAATTAATACTCTCCCAGCTAGCTAGGACCCACCTTGGTGGGAGGCTGACTTGTGGGCCTACTAAGTTGACGGGGACGAAGGGCTTTGTCAACTTAGTCAATATGAACGATTCTAGCTCCAGTGACCGTACGATGTCCATCCAACGGCCGTAGTGCTTCTTCAACCTCTGGTCTTCTTGCTCCAGCCACCCAAAGCAACGCCGGTCGTGCCGCATGCTCCTGCCTCCCGTGGCCGGCTGTGCTGCTGCAGAGGCCTCACCGCCCCCTACTATTCCCACCACTGGCCAGGCCCTGTGGCGACGGCAGCCTCACACCGCAGCTGAACCAGTGAACCCTCGTACTCCTCTCCGCGTGGGCTTCCACTATCGCGTCTTCCCCGGTTTCGTGCCGTCCCCTTCCTAGGCCTCGCCGTCATCCACCGCCCTGGTGCTCTCGACGCGGCCTGGTCAACGTGGTCAATGACCGACACCCCCTGTTATTCTGCGGCGACGGCAGCCTCACACCGCAGTGAACCAGTGAACCCTCATACTCCTCTACGTGTGGGCATCCACTGCCGCGTCTTCCCCGGCTCCGCATCATCCCCTTCCTAGGCCTCGCCGTTATCCACCGCCCTGGTGCTCTCGGTGCGGCGTGGTCAACATGGTCAAGGAACGACTTCCATCGGACGTGGACTGTACGTGGAGAGGCTGACGGCTGGGTCCATGGCCACAGCAAAGAAGTGCCTCCTTATTACGTGCACAATAATTATTCCTCCACCTGACAGTGGGGACCCACTGGACGGACCACCGTATTTCACAAAAAAAACGTTTTCCCCTGACTGCTGGGACCCACCAGCTACATCTTCGCATGCAAGGAAGTGCGTCCGAGCAAAAAAAATGATTCACCCCCCTAACTGCTGGGACCCGCCAGCTACATCTTTACAGGCAAGGAAGTGCCTGACAGTCGGGACCCACCTGGTCAAAGCGTACGTAGCGTTGTCATTCTGGTCGCGAACGTGTACGTACATATATACTGGTGGATGTAGAGGCACGCACGTGTCGTAGTAGAGGTGCGTACATGTCGTAGTAGAGGCGCGCATGTAGCATGTACACGTACGTACAGCGGCCAGGGTGCAAGAAAGAAAATATGGCCACGTATGTGTACATACGGGCAGGGTCTCGAACGCCTACTCGCGCATACGTACGGCGAGGGCTCGTGTACATGGCTGGGTCGGAACGAAGAAACAGCATCATCCTCGTGTTCATGGGGAGGCAACGGAATGCGTCGTGTTCATGGGGAGGCAACGAAATGCGCCGAGTTCATCGGGAGGCAACGGAACGCGTGGGAGCCAACCGGCTGGGTCGGAACGGAATGCATGGTTGTGTTCATCGGGAGGGCTTGGACGGAATAGGCGATGGAAACGAGGCCTGGCTAACCGCACAACGGAGGAAACGGACCTCCTACGTTCGAAACGGGGTCTTGTTGATCGGGAGGGGTCTGGTGTACCACAAAACGGAGGAAACGGACCTCCTACGGTCGAAACGGGGGTCCTGTTGATCGGGAGGGGTGTGGCGTACCGCAAAACGGACCAAACGGACCTCCTACGGTTGAAACGGGGGTCTTGTTGATCGGGAGGGGTGTGGCGTACCGCAAAATGGACGAACTACGGTCGAAACGGGGGTCCTGTTCGTCGGGAGGGGTGTGGCGTACCGCAAAATGGGACTCCATGGGATACTGTTCATCTCCACCGTCGACCTCCTCCAGCCTCCACGGGCTCCTGTTCATCAAGCCTCCACCGTGCGCTACTCCACCGGCTACTGTTCAAC
>NC_041388.1:62612728-62627991 GCF_002162155.2 Triticum dicoccoides
CCCCCCCCTCCTGCAATGCTCACTGTTCATCCCAGAGGCAGCATCGATCGGCTTCAGTTAGCAGCAGTAGCGAAGGAATCACTCGATCGGGTTCAGTTAACAGCCATCGATTGATCGCTCGGGTTCAGTAACTCGTAGCCTGCAGTGCAATCGCTCGGGTTTAGTTAGAGCCCAACGCCTCGTTCGGGTTCAGTTAGAGCTAACGCCTCGCACACACGCACATACGTGTATGAGAGAAACGCGCATCGCTCGGCCCCCGACCTCCCACCGTAACCGGGAACTCCCCGAAATTTTCCTCCCCCTCACTTCTACCATGGTTTTTTCTGTTATGGACGACCCAAAGAATGTCATGCAGCTGCGTCTCCGGCCCGCCCAGGACGAAAAACCCATTTTCTGTCATGATTTTTTTCATAGAAGTAGGAGCCCACCACATCTATGACGATACCGGGTTTTGTCACAATTATCGTCATAGAAGTGTCTTATGTATGACAGAAAAAAATTTGTTCGGCCCAAAATGTCACGGATGTGTCTTTTTTTGTAGTGGGGAGAGGGAATTTTAGGTTCTTCTCCCTGGTTATCCTCCTTCACGGAGGCACTAATTCCCCCGGTTTGGATGAATAATGAGTGAGGCATGTTTTTAGCCTCTTTATTCCCCCCTTTATCTTCCCCTGAGGGCGCCTGATAAGGCGCCGGCTCGAGCATTCTGGCTAGTACTGGATCGGCCGAGCCTTCGGGAAGGGGGCCGAACAGCTGATCATCTTTGCCTTTGTTACCCAATCCTAGTCAAAGAGCGACTTTTTAGAATGATGTTGTGATAAATAAAAAGACAGCGTGTTCGGCCACGGGATTACTTACTTGGGTATCTGGGCCATTACAGCTCAGACCCGCATACTCGGTGGTGTCCGGACACTTTATTTGTGGTCCGAAGAACAATTTGTACATTTCTTCGAGCGTCATGCCGAGGAAGTGTTGAATAGTTCGTGGTCCTTTCGGGTTGAATTCCCACATACGGAGGGGTCGACGTTTGCAAGGCGGGACTCAACGAATTGGCATGACTTGCATTACTGTGGCCAGGCTGACATCTCCCTCGAGAAGATCTCGGATGCGACTCTGCAATATCAGCACATCATTTACTGGCCCCCAGTCCAACCCCTTGTTCATCCATGACGTCTGTTGTGGCGGGGGGGCGAACGAAAGGCAGGGGCGGCCACCCACTTGGTACCCCAGGGAGCTGTGATATAAAACCACTCCCGTTGCCATAAACTGGACACCTCCGGGAAGGAACCTTTTGGCCATGGAACATCGGCGCCTTTTCTTATTACGGCACCTCCGCACTCTGCGTGTCGCCCCTCAATCATCTTCCGCTTCACATTGAAAGTTTTGAGCCATAGGCCGAAGTGTGGGGTAATGCGGAGGAAGGCCTCACACACGACGATGAACGACGAGATGTGAAGGATGGAATCCGGGGCCAGGTCATGGAAGTCCAGCCCATAATAGAACATGAGCCCTCTGACAAAGGGATCTAGAGCAAGGCCTAGCCCTCGGAGGAAGTGGGAGATGAATACAACGCTCTCGCCGGGTTCGGGAGTGGGAATGACCTGCCCTCGAGCAGGCAACCTGTGCGAGATTTCGTCGGTCAAATACCTGGCCTCTCTTAGCTTCTTGATGTCTTCCTCTGTGATAGAGGAAGGCATCCACCGACCTTGAAGGTTGGATCCGGACATGGTTAAAGGTCTAAAGCGCCTGACCTGAGCCTTGGGTGTTGGAACTCGAGGCGGGGGAAGGATTCGATTGAGTACGAGAGGGAAAAAGGATAGGCCTTGGCCTCTTTATAAAGAGGGTGAATATCAAGCGTCCTCCTCGTGGCCGTTTGGGACTTGCCTAAAATCGAGGAGTCATACCAACGAGCACGATTGGGTTACCCACGTCCGTATTGATGAGAATCCCGTAATAAGGGGGACATGATCTCTACTTCGACAAGACGTGTCAAGAGAACCGCCTCGCGATATGTGTAGTGTTGGTTGATAAAAACGGTTCGAATAATGACCGGGCCATGCCATGATGTCATGTTGCTAAACGTGTCAGCAGATTAGATTTGTAGAAATATTATTCTTTGTACGGTGGTATGTGGAACTTGTTTTGCAGAGCCGGACACTATCCTTGTGTTCAAAATCTTCTATGGAGTATTCGGAGGAAGAACCCGCCTTGCAATGCCGAAAACAAATATGCGCGTCGGACTCATCGTCATTGAAGCCTGGTTCAGGGGCTACTGAGGGAGTCCTAGATTAGGGGGTCTCCGGACAGCCAGACTATATCCTTTGGCCGGACTGTTGGACTATGAAGATACAAGATTGAAGACTTCGTCACGTGTCCGGATGGGACTGTCCTTGGCGTGGAAGGAAAGCTTGGCAATACGGATATGTAGGTCTCCTTCCTTGTGACCGACTCTGTGTAACCCTAGCCCCCTCCGATGTCTATATAAACCGGAGGGTTTATTCCGTAGGACAACAACAATCATACCATAGGCTAGCTTCTAGGGCTTAGCCTCTACGATCTCATGGTAGATCAACTCTTGTAATACTCATATCATCAAGATCAATCAAGCAGGAAGTAGGGTATTACCTCCATCGAGAGGGCCCGAACCTGGGTAAACATCATGTCCCCCGCCTCCTGTTACCATCCGCCTTAGACGCACAGTTCGGGACCCCCTACCCGAGATCTGTCGGTTTTGACACCGACACCCACAGATACTTGAGGTGACATTGGAGTATCTAGGTGACATTAGGGTTTTTGTTGATTTCTGTCTTAAGGTGTTATTCTAGTACGAACTCTATGATAGATTGAACGGAAAGAATAGCTTCATGTTATTTTACTACGGACTCTTGAATAGATCGATCAGAAAGGATAACTTTGAGGTGGTTTCGTACCCTACAGTAATCTCTTCATTTGTTTACCACTATGAGTGACTTTGGAGTGACTCTTTGTTGCATGTTGAGGGATAGTTTTATGATCCAGTTATGTTATTATTGTTGAGAGAACTTGCACTAGTGAAAGTATGAACCCTAGGCCTTGTTTCAACGCATTGCGATACTGTTTGTGCTCACTTTTACCATTAGTAACCTTGCTGTTTTTATATTTTCAGATTACAAAAACCTTTATCTACCATCCATATTGCACTTGTATCACCATCTCTTCGCCGAACTAGTGCACCTATACAATTTACCATTGTATTGGGTGTGTTGGGGACACAAGAGACTCTTTATTATTTGGTTGCAGGGTTGCTTGAGAGAGACCATCTTCATCCTACGCCTCCTACGGATAGATAAACGTTAGGTCATCCACTTGAGGGAAATTTGCTACTGTCCTACAAACCTCTGCACTTGGAGGCCCAACAACGTCTACAAGAAGAAGGTTGTGTAGTAGACATCAGAGCGCCCAAGCGTGCCCTGGTGTCTTGTGCCCACCAGGGTATGCTTCCTGGTTGTTTCTTATTTTCCTAATTTTTGTTATATTCCAAAACTGAAAAAAAAATTGTGGATTTTTTGGAGTCCGTTTACTTACCGTATCATGTACCTCCTTATTTTCATGATTCTTGAGTGTTCCAGAAGGACTCTTTTATGTGTTCTTCCGGTGTCAAAGTTTGGATAATATTACTTTCAACATTAATGGGCGTACCTGAGATACAATGTTTTATTCGTTGCCCATTAACAACCTTCGGGTTAGTACCTTCGGCATTATTTATTTTGATAGCTCTAGACCGATAAACCTCCTAAATAACATAGGTTCCATCCCATTTTGAGAGGAGTTTTCCTGCAAAGAATCTAAAACGGGAGTTGTCCAAAACAATATATTCTCCAACTTTAAACTCGCGCTTTTGGATTCTTTTATCATGCCATCTTTTAACATTTTCTTTAAATAACTTGGCATTTTCATAAGCTTGGGTTCTCCATTCATCTAATGAGTAATATCAAATAACCTCTTTCACCGGCAAGTTTGAAATCATAGTTGAGTTCTTTGATTGACCAATATGCTTTATGTTCTAACTCAAGAGGCAAATGACAAGATTTTCCATAAACTATTTTATAAGGAGACGTACCCATAGGATTTTTATATGATGTTCTATATGCCCAAAGTGCATCATCTAATTTCTTAGACCAATTCTTCGGGGACCTATTGACAGTCTTTTGCAAAAATTAATTTTATTTCTCTATTGCTAAGTTCAACTTGACCACTGGACTGAGGATGATAAGGTGACGCAATTCTATGGTTGATATCATACTTGGCAAGCATTTTACGCAAAGCACCATGAATAAAATGTGAACCACCATCAGTCATTAAATATCTAGGGACTCCAAACATTAGGAAAATAACTTCCTTAAGCATTTAATAGAGGTGTTGTGATCAGCACTACTGGTTGGAATAGCTTCTACCCACTTAGTAACATAATCAACAGCAACCAAAATATGTGTATACCCATTAGAGGAAGGAAAAGGTCCCATGTAATCAAATCCCCAAACATCAAATGGTTCAACAACAAGTGAATAATTCATAGGCATTTCTTGATGCTTACCGATATTACCTATTGTTTGGCACTCATCACAAGATAAGACAAACTTACGGGCATCCTTGAAGAGAGTAGGCCAATGAAATCCATATTGTAATACCTTGTGAGCAGTTCTATCAACAGCATGATGCCCTCCATATGCTTCGGAGTGACATTTCCGTAGGATTTGTCCCTGTTCATGCTCAGGTACACAATGTTTAGTAATACCATCTACTCCTTCTTTATAATGATGTGGGTCATCCCAAAAGTAATGTCTTACATCATAGAAGATTTTTTTCTTTTGTTGGTATGTAAAGCTAGGTGGTAAATATTTAGCAACAATGTAATTAGCATAGTTAGCATACCAAGGAGTGCTATGAGCAACATTTATTGTAGCTAACTGCTCATCAGGAAAACTACCATCAATAGGTAGTGGGTCATCAAGCACATTTTCAAGCCTAGACAAGTTATCAGCTACGGGGATCTCAACTCCTTTTCTATCAGTGATATGTAAATCAAATTGTTGTAGCAAGAGAACCCATCGAATAAGTCTAGGTTTAGCATCTTTCTTTTCCATAAGATATTTAATAGCAGCATGGTCAGTGTGAACAATTACTTTTGAATCAACAATGTAAGATCTAAATTTATCACAAGCAAACACCACTGCTAGAAATTATTTTTCAGTAGTAGCATAATTTCGTTGAGCACTATCTAGAGTTTTACTAGCATAAAGAATGGCATTCAGTTTCTTATCAACTCTTTGTCCTAGAACAGCACCAACAGCATAATCACTAGCATCACACATAATTTCAAAAGGCAAGTTTCAATCACGTGGTTGAACAATAGGTGCAAAAATTAAGGCTTTCTTGAGTGTTTCGAAGGCTTCTAAACAATCATCACAAAAAACAAAAGGAACATCCTTTTGCAAAAGGTTTGTAAGAGGCCTAGAAATTTTAGAGAAGTCTTTGATAAATCTCCTATAGAAACCAACATGACCTAGGAAACTACGAATACCTTTGATATCTTTAGGACATGGAATTTTCTCAATTGCATCAGCCTTAGCTTTGTCCACTTCAATACCTTTTTCGGAAAGTTTATGACCCAAGACACAATACCTTCATTAACCATAAATTGGCACTTCTCCCAATTGAAGACAAGATTTATTTGTTCACATCTCTGCAAAACTCGATCAACATTGCTTAAAAAATCATCAAAATACTTCCCATAAATAGAGAAGTCATCCATGAAAACCTCAACAATCTTTTCACAAAAGTCAGAGAATATAGCAGACATACATCTTTGAAAGGTAGCAGGTGCATTGCATAAACCAAAAGACATGCGTCTATAAGCATAAGTTCCAAAGGGACAAGTAAAAGTGGTATTTTCTTGATCAGGTTGAGAAACAGGTATTTGTGAAAAACCAGAGTATCCATCTAGGAAGCAAAAATGTGTGTGCTTAGATAATCTTTCTAGCATTTGATCAATAAAAGGCAGAGGGTAATGATCCTTTCTAGTTGCTTTATTTAATTTTCTAAAATCAATTACCATTCTATAATCTGTAACAATTCTTTGTGGAATAAGTTCATTCTTATCATTAGGAACAACAATAATACCTCCTTTCTTAGGGACACAATGAACAAGACTTACCCATCTACTATCAGCTATAGGATAGATTATACCTGCTTCTAGAAGTTTTAATATTTCCGTTCTATACACTTCCTCCATTTTCAGATTTAATCGACGTTGGTGATCAACAACGGGTTTAGCATCAGGTTCCATATTAATCTTGTGCTGACATAGAGTGGGACTAATGCCCTTTAAATCATCAAGAGTATATCCAATAGCAGCTCGGTGCTTCCTTAGAACTAATAATAACAGGATATATCTTCTTTTCATCAAGATAAGCATATTTCAAAGTGTCTGGCAATTGTTTTAATTCAAACACAGGATCACCTTTAGGTGGAGGAGGACCTCCTAGAGTTTCAATAGGCAAATTTTGTTTAAGCAAAGGACGTTGTTCAAAGAAAATCTTATCTATTTCATTTCTTTCATGCATATGTAAATCATTTTCATGGTCTAGTAGATATTGTTCTAGAGGATCAGTAGGAGGCACAACAATAGAAGCAAGACCAATTATTTCATCCTTACTAGGCAATTCTTTTTCCTAAAGCTTTCTACTAAACTTGGAAAAATTAAAATCATGAGATTCATCACCAAAGCTAACACCGACAGTTTGCTTCTCACAATCTATTTTATCATTAACGGTGTTCAATAAAGGTCTACCAAAGATAATGGGACAAAAGTCATCTTGTGGGGAACCAAGAACAAGAAAATCAGTAGGGTATTTTATTTTCCCACACAAGACTTCAACATCTCTAACAATCCCAATTGGTGATATAGTATCTCTATTAGCAAGTTTAATAGTAACATCTATGTCTTCTATCTCTGCAAGTGCTATGTCATTCATAATTTCTTGATATAAGGAATAAGGAATAGCACTCACACTAGCACCTAAGTCACATAAACCATGATAACAGTGATCTCCTATTTTAACTGAGACAACGGGCATGCCAACAACAGGTCTATGGTTATCCTTTTTATCAAGTTTGGCAATTCTAGCAGCTTCTTCAAAGAAGTAAATCACATGCCCATCTATATTTTCTTCCAAGAGATCCTTAACCATAGCAACACTAGGTTCTACTTTAGTTTGTTCATGAGGTTTAGGTGTTCTAATATAACTTTTGTTGACCATAGTTGAAACTTTATCATGTTCCTTTATCCTAACAAGGAAAGGTGGTTTGTCAATATAAGCAGTAGGAACAACTGGATAACATTATAAAGTATAGTTTCTTCCTTAGCTAGTTATGGTTCTTTAATTTCTTATTTAATAGGTGGGTGATATTTAAACCACTTCTCTTTAGGGAGATAAACATGAGTAGCAAATGATTCACAAAAGGAGGCTACTATCTCAAAGTCAAGTCCATATTTAGGGCTAAACTTTTGAAAAGCATCAGTATTTATAAAATATTTAACACAATCATACTTAAGCTTAATACCTGACTCTTTACCTTCCTCGAGTTCCCAATCTTCAGAGTTGCGTTTGATTCTTTCCAAAAGATCCCACCGGAATTCAATAGTCTTCTTCATAAAAGAACCAGTACAAGAAGTATCGAGCATGGATTGATCATCAGGAGAAAGCTGAGCATAAAAATTCTGAATAATAATTTCTCTTGAGATCTCATGATTGGTGCATGAATATAACATTGACTTAAGCCTCCCCCAAGCTATAGAGATACTTTCTCCTTCATGAGGCCAAAAATTATATATGTAATTCCGATCACGATGAACTAGATGCATGGGATAGATTTTTTGGTGGAACTCCAATTTCAATCGATTCCAAATCCAAGATCCAATATCATCGCATAGCCTATACCATGCCAATGTTTTTCCCTTCAAAGATAAAGGAAAAACCTTCTTCTTAACTTCATCTCTGGGTAAACATGCAAGCTTAAACAATCCACAAATTTGTTCCACATATATCAAGTGCATATCAGGATGTTCGGTTCCATCTCTTGCATAAGGATTAGCTAGCAGTTTTTCTATCATACCAAAGGAATTACATATTCAATATTTTTATTAGGTGCAGTAGGTTGAGGAGTAGCTAATTTTGGTTCCGATCGAGGTGAAGATACTCCGAACAAACCCCTCAAAGGATTGTTTTCCATAGCAACAAGTGACGGTAATTTTCAGCACACTATATAAATGTTTCCTTACCAAAGGCGCTTCATGATACATCCATTTTGCATCATGCTTTTATATTGATATTTATTACATTATGGGCTGTTATTACACATTATGTCACAATAATTATGCCTATTGTCTCTTATTTTACAAGGTTTGCACGAAAAGGGAGAATGCTGGCAGCTAGAAATCTTGGCTGGAAAAGGAGCAAATATTAGAGACCTATTCTGCACAACTCCAAAAGTCATGAAGCTCTACGGAAGTCAGTTTTGGAATATATAAAAAATATTGGGCGAAGAAAGCACCAGAGGGGGGCCACCCACCATCCACGAGGGTGGGGGCGCGTCCTACCCCCCTGGGCGCGCCCCCTGTCTCATGGACCCCCTGGCAGGCCTCCGGTGCCCATCTTTGGCTATATGAAGTCTTTCGCCCTGGAAAAAATCATAAGCAAGATTTTGGGACGAAACACCGCCGCCACGAGGCGGAACCAATCTAGGGCTCCGACGGAGCTGTTCTGCCGGGTAAGCATCCCTCCGGGAGGAGGAAATCATCACCATCGATCCTCTCATCGGGAGGGGGTCAATCTCCATCAACATCTTCACCAGCACCATCGCATCTTAAACCATAGTTCATCTCTTGTATCCAATCTTTGTCTCAAAACCTCAGATTGGTACCTGTGGGTTGCTAGTAGTGTTGATTACTCCTTGTAGTTGATGCTAGTTGGTTTATTTGGTGGAAGATCATATGTTCAGATCCTTTATGCATATTAATACCCCTCTGATTATGAACATGAATATGATTTGTGAGTAGTTACATTTGTTCCTGAGGACATGGGAGAAGTCTTGCTATAAGTAGTCATGTGAATTTGATATTCGTTTGATATTTTGATGAGATGTATGTTGTCTTTCCTCTAGTGGTGTCATGTGAACGTCGACTACATGACACTTCACAAGTTTTTGGGCCTAGGGGAAGGCATTGGGAAGTAATAAGTAGATGATGGGTTGCTAGAGTGGTAGAAGCTTAAACCCTAGTTTATGCGTTACTTCGTAAGGGGCTGATTTGGATCCATATGTTTCATGCTATGGTTAGGTTTACCATAATACTTCTTTTGTAGTTGTGGATGCTTGCAAGAGGATTAATCACAAGTGGGATGCTTGTCCAAGGAATGGCAGTACCCAAGCACCGGTCCACCCACATATCAAATTATCAAAGTAACGAACACGAATCATATGAGCGTGATGAAAAGTAGCTTGATGATAATTCCCATGTGTCCTCGGGAGCGCTTTCCTTTATATAAAGGTTTGTCTAGGCTTGTCCTTTGCTACAAAAAGGATTGGGCCATCTTGCTGCACCTTATTTACCGATAATTTCAGTGCTTGCAGAGAATACCTTACTGAAAACTCCTTATCATTTCCTTCTGCTCCTCGTTGGGTTCGACACTCTTACTTATCGAAAGGACTACAATAGATCCACTATACTTGTGGGTCATCAAGACTCTTTTTTGGCGACGTTGCCGGTGAGTGAAGCGCCTTTGGTAGGTGGAATTTGGTAAGGAAAAATTTATATAGTGTGCTGAAATTTACTGTCACTTGTTACTATGGAAAGTAATCCTTTGAGGGGCTTGTTCAGGGTATCTTCACCCCGAACAGTAGAGCAAAGAGTTGCTCCTCAACCTACTGAACCTACTGAAAATGTTTACTTTGAAATTCCTTCGGCTATGATAGAGAAACTACTAGCTAATCCTTCTACAGGAGATGGAACATTCCATCCCGATTTGCACCTAATCTATGTGGATGAAGTTTGTGGATTATTTAAGCTTGCAGGTATGCCCGAGGATGTTATCAAGAAGAAGGTATTCCCTTTATCTTTTAAGGGAAAGGCATTGACATGGTTTAGGCTATGTGATGATATTGGATCATGGAACTACAACCGATTGAAATTGGAATTTCATCAGAAGTTGTATCCTATATGCATCTGGTTCATCGTGATCGTAATTATATATATAATTTTTGGCCTCGCGAAGGAGAAAGCATTGCTCAAGCTTGGGGGAGGCTTAAGTCAATTTTATATTCATGCCCCAATCATGATCTCTCAAGAGAAATTATTATTCAAAAAATTTATGCTCGGCTTTCTCTCAATAATCGCTCCATGCTCGACACTTCTTGTACTGGTTCTTTTATGATGAAGACTATTGAATTCAGATGGGATTTATTGGAAGGAATTAAATGCAACTCTGAAGATTGGGAACTCAACGAAGGTAAGGAGTCAAGTATAACACCTAAGTTTGATTGTGTTAAATCTTTTATGGATACCGATGCTTTTCGTGAATTTAGCACTAAATATGGACTTGACTCTGAAATAGTAGCTTCTTTCTGTGAATCATTTGCTACTCATGTTGATCTCCCTAAGGAGAAGTGGCTTAAATATCATCCTCCCATTGAAGTAAAAGTAGTTGAACCTATTAAAGTTGAAGAAAAGACTATCACTTATAACGTTGATCCTATTGTTCCTACCGCTTATATTGAGAAACCACCTTTCCCTGCTAGAATAAAGGATCATGCTAAAGCTTCAACTGTGGTTCGTAAGAGTAATACTAGAAGCCTACACCCTCTGAGCAAATTAAAGTTGAGCCTAGTATTGCTATGGTTAAAGATCTCTTGTACGATAATATTGATGGGCATGTTATTTACTTTTGTGATGAAGCTGCTAGAATTGCTAGACCCGATACTAAAAATAAACATAGACCTATTGTAGGCATGCCTGTTATTTCTATTAAAATAGGAGATCATTGCTATCATGGCTTATGTGATATGGGTGCTAGTGCGATTGCACTACCTCATTCTTTATATGAAGAAATTATGCATGATATTGCACCTGCTGAGTTAGAAGGTATTGATGTTACAACTAAGCTTGCCAATAGAGATACTATTTCATTGGTTGGGATTGTTAGAGATGTTGAAGTCTTGTGTGGGAAAGTTAAATATCCTACTAATTTTCTTGTTCTTGGTTCCCCACAAAATGACTTTTGTCTCATTATATTTGGTAGACCCTTCTTGAATACTGTTAATGCTAAGATAGACTGCAAAAAGGATATTGTTTCTGTTGGTTTAGGGGATATGCCTCATGATTTTAATTTTGCTAAATTTCGTAGACAACCCCATGATAAATAATTTCCTAGTAAAGATGAAATTATTGGTCTTGCCTATATTGCCGTGCCTCCTAATGATCCTTTAGAACAATATTTGCTAGACCATGAAAATGATATGTTTATGAATGAAAGAAGGGAAATAGATGAAGTATTCTTTAAGCAGGGACCTATTTTGAAACACAACTTGCCTTGCAAAATTCTAGGGGATCCTCCTCCACCCGAGGGTGATCCCGTGTTTGAGCTTAAACCATTGCATGATACTCTTAAATATGCTTATCTTGATGAAAAGAAGATATATCTTGTTATTATTAGTGCTAATCTTTCAGAGCAGGAAGAAGAGAAATTATTGAAAACTTTGAAGAAGCACCATGTTGCTATTGGATATACTCTGGATGATCTTAAGGGCATTAATCCCACTCTATTCCAGCACAAAATAAAATTAGAGAAAGATGCTAAACCGGTTGTTGATCACCAATGACGGTTAAATCCTAAGATGAAAGAAGTGGTGAGAAAAGAAATACTAAAGCTTCTAGAGGTAGTATAATTTATCCCATTGCTGATAGTCAGTGGGTAAGTCATGTCCATTGTGTCCCTAAGAAGGGAGGTATTACCGTTGTTCCTAATGATAAAGATGAATTGATCCCACAAAGAATTGTTACAGGTTATAGAATGGTAATCGATTTCTGCAAATTAAATAAAGCTACTAAAAAAGATCATTACCCTCTACCTTTCATTGATCAAATGCTAGAAAGATTATCCAAACATACACATTTTTGCTTTCTAGACGGTTATTCTAGTTTCTTTCAAATACCTGTGTCAAAAGAGGATCAAGAAAAGACCACCTTTACTTGCCCTTTTGGTACCTTTGCTTATAAATGTATGCCTTTTGGTTTGTGTAATGCACCTGCTACCTTTCAAAGATGTATGACTGCTCTATTCTCTAACTTTTGTGAAAATATTGTTGAGGTTTTTATGGATGATTTTTTCGTATATGGAACTTCTTTTGATGATTGCTTAAGCAACCTTGATTGAGTTTTGCAGAGATGTGAAGAACTAATCTTTTCTTGAATTGGGAGAAGTGCCACTTTATAGTTAATGAAGGCATTGTCTTGGGGCATAAAATTTCTGAAAGAGGTGTTGAAATTGATAAAGCTAAAGTTTATGATATCGAAAAGATGTCGTGTCCTAAGGACATTAAAGGTATAAGAAATTTCCTTGGTCATGCCGATTTTTATAGGAGGTTCATTAAAGACTTCTCAATAATTTCTAGGCCTCTGACTAATCTCTTACAAAAAGAGGTTCCTTTTGTCTTTGATGATGATTGTGTAGAAGCATTTGAAATACTTAAGAAAGCTTTGATTTCTGCACCCATTGTTCAGCCACCTGATTGGAATTTACCCTTTGAAATTATGTGTGATGCTAGTGATTATGTTGTAGGTGATGTTAGGACAAAGAGTTGATAAGAAATTAAATGTTATCCAATATGCTAGTAAAACTCTAGAAAGTGCCCAAAGAAATTATGCTACTACTAAAAAGAATTTTTAGCAGTTGTATTTGCTTGTGATAAGTTCGGACCTTATATTGTTGATTCTAAAGTAACTGTTCACACATCATGCTGCTATTAAATATCTTATGGAAAAGAAAGATGCTAAGCCTAGACTTATTAGCATATTATTGATAGAAAGGGAGTTGGGAACCCCGTTGCGGACAACTTGTCTAGGTTAGAGAATGTTCTTGATGACCCACTACCTATTGATGATAGCTATCCTGATGAACAATTAGCTGTTATAAATGCTTCTCGTACTGCTCCATGGTATGATGATTATGCTAATTACATGGTTGCTAAATTTATACCACCTAGTTTCACATACCAACAAAAGAAAAAGTTTTTCTATGATTTAAGACATTACTTCTGGGTTGACCCACACCTTTATAAAGAAGGAGTAGATGGTGTTATTAGACATTGTGTACCTGAGCATGAACAGGAATAGATCTTACGCAAGTGTCACTCCGAGGCATACGGAGGCCACCATGCTGGAGATAGAACTGCACATAAGGCATTACAATCTGGTTTTTATTGGCCTACGCTATTCAAGGATGCCCGTAAGTTTGTCTTGTCTTGTGATGACTGCCAAAGAATTGGTAATATTAGTAGACGTCAAGAAATGCCTATGAATTATTCTCTTGTTATTGAACCATTTGATGTTTGGGGCTTTGATTATATGGGACCGTTCCCTTCCTCTAATGGGTATACACATATTTTAGTTGTTGTTGATTATGTTACTAAGTGGGTAGAAGCTATTCCAACTAGTAGTGTTGATCATAACACCTCTATTAAGACGCTTAAAGAAGTTATTTTTCCGAGGTTTGGAGTCCCCAGATACTTAATGATTGATGGTGGGTCACATTTTATTCATGGTGCTTTTCGTAAGATGCTTGCTAAGTATGATGTTAATCATATAATGTATCTCCATATCACCATCAGTCTAGTGGTCAAGTAGAATTGAGTAATAGAGAGCTTAAATTAATTTTGCAAAAGACTGTTAATAGGTCTATAAAGAATTGGTCCAAGAAACTTGATGATGCATTATGGGCCTATAGAACTGCATATAAAAATCCTATGGGTATGTCTCCGTATAAAATGGTTTATGGAAAAGCATGTCATTTACCTCTAGAACTAGAACATAAGGCATATTGGGCCATTAAATAGCTCCTCAAACTTGCCAGTGAGAAGAGACTATTTGACATTAGCTCACTTGATGAGTGGAGAACCCAGGCCTATGAGAATGCCAAACTGTTTAAAGAAAAAGTTAAAAGATGGCATGACAAAAGGATACAAAAATGTGAGTTTAATGTAGGTGATTATGTATTGTTATACAACTCTTGTTTAAGATTTTTTGCAGGAAAACTCCTCTCTAAATGGGAAGGTCATTACGTTATCGAGGAGGTCTATCGTTCCGGTGCCATAAAAATCAACAACATCGAAGGCACAAATCCGAGGGTGGTGAATGGTCAAAGAATCAAACATTATATCTCAGGTAATCCTATAAATATTGAAAATAATGTTATTAAAACCGTAACCCCGGAGGAATATATAAGGGACACCTTCCAGAACGTTTTAGCCTCCGAAAAGGAAGAGGTATGTGGTACGGTAAGTAAACCGACTCCAAAACAGTTCTTGTAACATCCCAAATTTTCAATTTGGAATGTTATACATAGATCATTCTTGCATATCATATTTTATTGCATTTCATCTCGCGATCCTCGAAATCCTAAGCAACTCACGGACCCTCGGAGAGAGTTGGGAATTTCCCCGGTTTTCAAATTTGATTTTATCAAATTTTGAAACGAGGATTTTTGGTTTTAATTATTTTTCTCTTCGAAAATATTTCATATTAAAAATATATGAGAGGGGATAATATGACTTCCCAAAATAATTGAAATATTGGAGGAAAATATTAAAATCAAATATTTGTTTTATTTGGATTTTATTTGCAATTTTGTTGCATTAGAAAATTGCATGTTTTCAAAATTGCATTTTAGGGCCAAGAAAATGTTCATCTCGTTCTAAATATTTTATTTAGACGGTGAAAATTTGTTTTGGCATTTTTAGATTTTTATTTTATTTCCTACAATTTTTTTAGTTTCGGCGGAATTATTATTAAAAAAAGGTGCGCAGGCTAACTGGGCCAAAGCCCGGCCGCCGGCCCGTCCCCTCCCGCGCGCCATCTCCTTCCAGGAGACCGGCCGCGCCGCCGCTGCCCGACTCGAGGAGTCTGGCTAGGACTCCTCCCCGCCGCCTTTGCCCCCTCCCCAAGGCACACCCCCTCC
>NC_041388.1:62628372-62646783 GCF_002162155.2 Triticum dicoccoides
CCACCACCCACCACCGTCGCCTCGCCTCGCCCCGCCACCGCCCGCTGTCGTGCCGTGCCGATGCCGCCACCTCGCCCGATGCTGCGCCTCGCCTCACCGTCGCCACCGTGCCCTGCCGGACCGACGAGGTAGTCGCCGGTTTAAAAAAAACAGATCCGGTTTTTTAAAGAAAACCCTAACTCGTTTTTTTGGTTCATCAGTTTTTCCCGGTTTTTCTTTTCAGCGCACGTTCGTCTGTACGTTCGTTTTAGCAAACGGTTTTCGCTCGTTAGTTACAGATAACGAACGCTCATTCGTTAGCCTGTTCGTCAGTTTTCTTTTATCGGACTATTTTGGGATTATTTCTGATCGCGATTTCTGATCCGATTTTCATTCTAGTTTAACTTTTCGCTCATTAGTCGGAATCAGGCGATTCAAGCGCCTAGATCTTCGTCTCGAGACCCTCTTTCCGCTTAACCAACTTGAACAAGTTTTTGCTACTGTGATATTTAACCTAGGTCCAGATTAGTAAACAGATCTTGTTTCTTTCGCCGTTTGAGTTTCGTTGCTCCGTTCGATTTGATTTTATTTTTTTTGCAAACTGGAGTTCTCAAGTTGAACTTTCTGGTTAGATCTTCTTATTTGAGTTTTACCTATGCTTCTTTGCTTGATTGCTTATGTATGCTATTGTTTGTTTGAGATAGAATTCCCGGAGTGCGAAGCGTGTTATTTGGAGTCTCTAGGTTACGCGGATCGTCAGTATGGCAAGTAACACTTTGATCATACCCCTTGATCACCCAGTTTTTATGCATTAGTTCCAACCCTCAAACATTGCATGACTAGGATGTTATTAACATGTGGGTTGGGAAGTAGTTGATGAGGTAGAACCTATTGCCCTGTTACATTCAAACCCTTGGGAGTTACTTCTACGTGATGCTTATATTGCTATGCTATGCTATGCTTGTTGTGGAACGTAGCAGAAACTCAAAATTTTCTACGCATCACCAAGATCAATCTATGGAGTAATCTAGCAACGAGGGGAAGGAGAGTGCATCTACATACCCTTGTAGATCACTAAGCGGAAGCATTCAAGTGAACGGGGTTGATGGAGTCGTACTCGTCATGATCCAAATCACAGATGATCCTAGTGCCGAACGGACGGCACCTCCGTGTTCAACACACGTACAGCCCGGTGACGTCTCCTACGCCTTGATCCAGCAAGGGGAGAAGGAGAGGTTGGGGAAGACTCCATCCAGCAGCAGCACGACGGCGTGGTGGTGGTGGAGGAGCGTGGTACTCCAGCAGGGCTTCGCCAAGCACCGCAAGAGACGAGGAGGGAGAGGGGTAGGGCTGCACCAAGAAGGAGATTGAATCGTCTCTATGGCAGCCCAAAACCTCAAGTGTATATAGGGGGAGGGGAGAGGCTGTGCCCCCAGCTAGGTTTCCACCCCTAGGGATGGCGGCCAGCCCTAGATCCCATCTAGGGGGGCGGCCAAGGGGGGAGAGAGGGGGGCGCACCACTAGGTGGGCCTTAGGCCCATCTGAGCCTAGGGTTTGCCCCCTTCCACTCTCCCTTGCGCCTTGGTCCTTGGTCGGGGGGCGCACCAGCCCACCAGGGGCTGGTCCCCTCCCACACTTGGCCCATGCAGCCCTCCGGGGCTGGTGGCCCCACTTGGTGGACCACCGGGACCCTCCCGGTGGTCCCGGTACATTACCAATAAAACCCGAAACTTTTCCGGCGACCAAAACAGGACTTCCCATATATAAATCTTTACCTCCGGACCATTCCGGAACTCCTCGTGATGTCCGGGATCTCATCCGGGACTCCGAACAACATTCGGTAACCTTGTATATCTATTCCCTATAACCCTAGCGTCATCGAACCTTAAGTGTGTAGACCCTACGGGTTCGGGAGTCATGCAAACATGGCCGAGACAACTCTCCGGTCAATAACCAACAGCGGGATCTGGATACCCATGTTGGCTCCCACATATTCCACGATGATTTCATCGGATGAACCACGATGTCAAGGACTTAATCAATCCCGTATACAATTCCCTTTGTCCATCGGTATGATACTTGCCCGAGATTCGATCGTTGGTATCCCGATACCTTGTTCAATCTCGTTACCGGCAAGTCTCTTTACTCGTTCCGTAACACATCATCCCGTGATCAACTCCTTGATCACATTGTGCACATTATGATGATGTCCTACCGAGTGGGCCAGAGATACCTCTCCGTTTACACGGAGTGACAAATCCCAGTCTCGATTCGTGCCAACCCAACAGACACTTTCGGAGATACCTGTAGTGTACCTTTATAGCCACCCCGTTACGTTGTGACGTTTATCACACCCAAAGCGCTCCTATGGTATCCGGGATTTGCACAATCTCATGGTCTAAGGAAATGATACTTGACATTAGAAAAGCTTTAGCAAACGAACTACACGATCTTTGTGCTAGGCTTAGGATTGGGTCTTGTCCATCACATCATTCTCCTAATGATGTGATCCCGTTATCAACGACATCCAATGTCCATGGTCAAGAAACCGTAACCATCTATTGATCAACGAGCTAGTCAACTAGAGGCTTACTAGGGACATGGTGTTGTCTATGTATCCACACATGTATCTGAGTTTCCTATCAATACAATTCTAGCATGGATAATAAACGATTTTCATGAACAATGAAATATATAATAATAACTAATTTATTATTGGCTCTAGGGCATATTTCCAACAGTCTCCCACTTGCACTAGAGTCAATAATCTAGTTCACATCGCCTTGTGATTAATACTCACAGGTCACATCGCCATGTGACCAACATCCAAAGAGTTTACTAGAGTCACTAATCTAGTTCACATCACTATGTGATTAATACTCAATGAGTTCTGGGTTTGATCATGTTATGCTTGTGAGAGAGGATGTAGTCAACGGGTCTTGCCATATTCAGATCCCTATGTACTTTGCAAAACTTTATGTCATATCGTAGATGCTGCTACCACATTCCAGTTGGAGCTATTCCAAATTGTTGCTCCATCATACATATCCGGTATCTCTACTCAGAGCTATCCGGATAGGTGTTAAGCTTGCATCGACATAAATCTTTATGTCGAACTCTTTATCACCTCCATAACCGAGAAACATTTCCTTATTCCTCTAAGGATAATTTTGACTGCTATCTGGTGATCTACTCCTAGATCACCTTTGTACGCTCCTGCCAGACATGTGGCAAGGCACACATCAGGTGCGGTACTTCAGCATGGCATACCGTATAGAGCCTATGACAAAAGCATAGGGGACGACCTTCATCCTTTCTCTTTCTTATGCCATGGTCAATCTTCGACTCTTACTCAACTTCACACCTTACAACTCAGGTAAGAACCCCTTCTTTGACTGATCTATGTTGAACTCTTTCAAAAACATGTCAAGGTGTGCGTTCTTTGAAAGTATCATCAGGCGTCTTGATCTATTTCTATAGATCTTGATGCCCAATATGTAAGCAGCTTTATCCAGGTCTTCCTTTGAAAATCACTCTTCAAACAACCGTTTATGCTTTCCAGAAATTCTACATTATTTCAGATCAACAATATGTCATCCACATATACTTATCAAAAATATTGTAGTGCTCCCACTCACTTTCTTATAAATACAAGTTTTAGCAAACATTGTATAAACCTAAAAGCTTTGATCACTCCATCAAAGCATATATTCCGACTCCGAGATGCTTGCTCTAGTCCATAGAAGGATTGCTGGAGCCAGCATATCTTTTAGCATCCTTAGGATCGTCAAAACCTTTTATTTGTATCACATACAACTTTTCTTACAAAAACTGGTAAGAAAACTTGTTTTGACATCCATCTGTAAGATTTCATAATCGAAAAATACAGCTAATGCTAACATGATTCCAACGGACTTAAGCATCGCTACGGGTGAGAAATTCTCATCGTAGTCAACTCCTTGAACTTGTGAAAAGACTCTTTCCCACAAGTCGAGCTTCATAGACGGTAACATTACCGCCCACGTCCGTCTTTTTCTTAAAGATCCATTTATCTCAATGGCTTGCCGATCATCGAGCAAGTCCACCAAAGTCCATACTTTGTTCTGATATATGAATCCTATCTCGGATTTCATGGCTTCTAACCATTTGTCGGAATACGGGCCCACCATCGCTTCTCCATAGATCGTAGGTTCATTGTTGTCTAACAACATGATGTCTAAGACAAGATTACCGTACCACTTAGGAGTGGTACATATCCTTGTCGACCTACAAGGTTCGATAGCAACTTGATCCGAAGCTTCATGATCACTATCATTAACTTCCTATTCAACAGACGTAGGTGCCACAGAAAACATCTTTCTGTGTTGCATCATTCTCTGGTTGAAATAAAGGTTCGACAACCTCATCAAGTTCTATCTTCCTCCCACTCAATTCTTTCGAGAGAAACTCCTTCTCGAGAAAGGACCCGTTCTTAGTGACAAACAATTTTCCCTCGGATGTGAGATAGAAGGTATACCCAACTGTCACCTTTGGGTATCCTATGAAGATGTGTTTGTCCGCTTTGGGTTCGAGCTTCTCCGGCTGAAGCCTTAAGCATCGCAGCCCCAAACATTAAGAAACGACAACTTTGGTTTCTTGCCAAACCAATGTTCATACGACGTCGTCTCAACGGACTTAAATGGTGTCCTATCTAAAGTGAATGCAGCTGTCTCTAACGCATAACCTCAAAATGAAAACGGTAGATTGATAAGAGACATCATAGATCGCACCATATCTCATAAGGTTCGATTACGACGTCCGGACACACCATAACCCAGTGGTGTTCTAGGTGGCTTCAACTGTGAAACAATTCCACAATGTCTTAAGTGTTTGCCAAACTCATAACTCAGATATTCTCATTGATCAGATCATAGGAATTTGATCTTCTTGTTATGATGATTCTTAACTTCACTCTGAAATCGCTTGAACTTTTCAAACGTTTCAGACTTGTGCTTCATCAAGTAAATATACCTATATCTACTCAAATCGTCAGTGAAGATGAGAAAATAGCGATATCCACCGCACGCTTCAATTCTCATTGGATCACACGCATCGGCATGTATGATTTCCAACAAGTCACTTGCACGTTTCATTGTACCTAAAAGCGGGGTCTTAGTCATCCTGCCCATGAGGCATGGCTCGCATGTGTCAAGCGATTCAAAATCAAGTGACTCCAAACATCCATCGACATGGAGTTTCTTCATGCATCTTATGCCAATGTGACCTAAGCGGCAGTGCCACGAGAAAGTGGTACTATCATTATTAACTCTACATCTTTTGGCGTGAACATGTGTATTACCACGACCGAGATTCAATGAACCGTTCACATAGGGTGCATGACCATGAAAGGTATCATTCATGTAAACAGAATAACCATCATTCTCTAACTTAAATGAATGACCGTATTGCAATAAACATGATCTAATCATATTCATGCTCAACGTAGACACCTGATAACATTTATCTAGGTTCAATACTAATCCCGAAGGCAGATGGAGCGTGCGATGGTGATCTCATCAACTTTGGAAACACTTCCAACACACATCGTCACCTCGCCCTTAGCCAGTCTCTGTTTAGTCCGTAGCTTTTGCTTCAAGTCACCAGTAATAGCAACTGAACCGGTATCCAATACCCAGGTGCTACCAGGAGTACTAGCGAGGTACACATTAATAACACGTATATACTTTGTTGAAGTTTCCAGCCTTCTTATCTACCATGCATTTGGGGTAATTCCGCTACCAGTGACCGTTCCCCTTACAATAGAAGCACCTAGTCTCGGGTTTGGGTTCAACCTTGGGTTCCTTCACTGGAGCAGCAACTGGTTTACCATCCATGAAGTTTCCCTTCTAGCCCTTGCCCTTCTTGAAACCAGTGGTCTTGTTAAACCATCAACACTTGATGCTCCTTCTTGATTTCTACCCTTTATGGTCTTAAGCACCGCGAACAGCTCCGGGATCAACTCCATCCCTTGCATGTCATAGTTCATCACAAAGATCTAGTAGCTTAGTGATAGTGGCTAGAGAACTCTATCAATCACTATCTTATCCGGAAGTTTAACTCCCACTTGATTTAAGTGATTCTTGCACCCAGACATTCTGAGCACATGCTCACTAGCTGAGCTATTCTCCTCCATCTTGTTGGCAAAAGAACTTGTCAGAGGTCTCATACCTCTCAACACGGGCATGAGCCTGAAATCCCAATTTCAGCTCTTTGAACATCTCATATGTCTTATGGCGTTCAAAACATCATTCGAATCTCGATTCTAAGCCGTAAAGTATGGTGCACTAAACTATCAAGTAGTCATCAGGATGTGTCTGTCAGGTGTTCACAACATCCACAGACGACGTTGTAGGGGTTTGCACATCGAGCGGTGCATCAAAGACATAAGCCTTCTGTGTAGCAGTGAGGACACTCCTCGGACTACGGACCTAGTCTGCATTAGTGCTTACAATATCTTTCAACTTGGTCTTTCTCTAGGAAAGTATTGAAACAGGGAGCTACAACGTGAGCTATTTATCTACAACATATTTGCAAAGACAATTTAGACTATGTTCTTGATAATTGTGTTCATTTAATGAACTCCCACTCAGATAGACATCCCTCTAGTCATCTAAGTGAAACATGATCCGAGTCAACTAGGCCGTGTCCGATCATCACGTGAGACGGACTAGTCAACATCGGTGAACATCTTCATGTTGATCGTATCTTCTATACGACTCATGCTCGACCTTTCGGTCTTCCGTGTTCCGAGGCCATGTCTGTACATGCTAGGCTCGTCAAGTCAACCTAAGTGTTTCACATGTGTCCCGAGGCCATGTCTGTACATGCTAGGCTCGTCAACACCCGTTGTATTCGAACGTTAAAATCTATCACACCCGATCATCACGTGGTGCTTCGAAACAACGAACCTTCGCAACGGTGCACAGTTAGGGGGAACACTTTTCTTGAAATTTTAGAGAGGGATCATCTTATTTAAGCTACCATCGTTCTAAGCAAATAAGATGTAAAACATGATAAACATCACATGCACTCAAATAGTGACATGATATGGCCAATATCATTTTGCTCCTTTTGATCTCCATCTTCAGGGCTCCATGATCATCGTTGTCACCGGCATGACACCATGATCTCCATCATCATGATCTCCATCATCGTGTCTTCTTGAAGTTGTCTCGTCATCTATTACTTCTACTACTATGGCTAACGCTTTAGCAATAAAGTAAAGTAATTACATGACGTTTATGTTGACACGTAGGTCATAAATAAATTAAGACAACTCCTATGGCTCCTGCCGGTTGTCATACTCATCGACAAGCAAGTCGTGATTCCTATTACAAGAACATGATCAATCTCATACATCACATATATCATTCATCACATCCTTTTGGCCATATCACATCACAAGGCATATGCTGCAAAAACAAGTTAGACGTCCTCTAATTGTTGTTGCAAGTTTTTACGTGGCTGCTATAGGTTTCTAGCAAGAACATTTCTTACCTACGCGAAAACCACAACGTGATATGCCAATTTCTATTTACCCTTCATAAGGACCCTTTTCATCGAATCCGATCCGACTAAAGTGGGAGAGACAGACACCCGCTAGCCACCTTATGCAACTAGTGCATGTCAGTCGGTGGAACCAGTCTCACGTAAGAGTACGTGTAAGGTCGGTCCGGGCCGCTTCATCCCACGATGCCGCCGAATCAAGATAAGACTAGTAACGGCAAGTAAATTGACAATATCGACGCCCACAACTGCTTTGTGTTCTACTCGTGCATAGAAACTACGCATAGACCTAGCTCATGATGCCACTGTTGTGGAATGTAGCAGAAATTCAAAATTTTCTATGCATCACCAAGATCAATCTATGGAGTAATCTAGCAACGAGGGGAAGGAGAGTGCATCTACATACCCTTGTAGATCGCTAAGCGGAAGCGTTCAAGTGAACGGGGTTGATGGAGTCGTACTCGTCGTGATCCAAATCACCGATGATCCTAGTGCCGAACGGACGGCATCTCCGTGTTCAACACACGTACAACCCGGTGACGTCTCCTACGCCTTGATCCAGCAAGGGGAGAAGGAGAGGTTGGGAAAGACTCCATCCAGCATCAGCACGACGGCGTGGTGGTGGTGGAGGAGCATGGTACTTCAACAGGGCTTCGCCAAGCACCGCAAGAGACGAGGAGGGAGAGGGGTAGGGCTGCGCCATGAAGGAGATTGAATCGTCTCTATGGCAGCCCAAAACCTCAAGTATATATAGGGGGAGGGGAGGGGCTGCGCCCCCACCTAGGTTTCCACCCCTAGGGGTGGCGTCCAGCCCTAGATCCCATCTAGGGGGGCGGCCAAGGGGGGAGAGAGGGGGGCGCACCACTAGGTGGGCCTTAGGCCCATCTGAGCCTAGGGTTTGCCCCCTTCCACTCTCCCTTGCGCCTTGGGCCTTGGTGGGGGGGCGCACCAGCCCACCAGGGGCTGGTCCCCTCCCACACTTGGCCCATGCAGCCCTCCGGGGCTGGTGTCCCCACTTGGTGGACCACCGGGACCCTCCCGGTGGTCCCGGTACATTACCGATAAAACCCAAAACTTTTCCGCCGACCAAAACAGGACTTCCCATATATAAATCTTTACCTCCGGACCATTTCGGAACTCCTCGTGACGTCCAGGATCTCATCCGGGACTCCGAACAACATTCGGTAACCACGTATATCTATTCCCTATAACTCTAGCGTCATCGAACCTTAAGTGTGTAGACCCTATGGGTTCGGGAGTCATGCAAACATGGCCGAGACAACTCTCCGGTCAATAACCAACAGCGGGATCTGGATACCCATGTTGGCTCCCACATGTTCCATGATGATTTCATCGGATGAACCATGATGTCAAGGACTTAATCAATCCCGTATACAATTCCCTTTGTCCATCAGTATGATACTTGCCCGAGATTCGATCGTCGGTATCCCGATACCTTGTTCAATCTCGTTACCGGCAAGTCTCTTTACTTGTTCCATAACACATCATCCCGTGATCAACTCCTTGATCACATTGTGCACATTATGATGATGTCCTACCGAGTGGGCCCAGAGATACCTCTCCGTTTACACGGAGTGACAAATCCCAGTCTTGATTCGTGCCAACCCAACAGACGCTTTCGGAGATACCTGTAGTGTACCTTTATAGCCACCCAGTTACGTTGTGAAGTTTGGCACACCCAAAGCACTCCTATGGTATCCGGGAGTTGCACAATCTCATGGTCTAAGGAAATGATACTTGACATTAGAAAAGCTTTAGCAAATGAACTACACGATCTTTGTGCTAGGCTTAGGATTGGGTCTTGTCCATCACATCATTCTCCTAATGATGTGATCCCGTTATCAATGACATCCAATGTCCATGGTCAGGAAACCGTAACCATCTATTGATCAACGAGCTAGTCAACTAGAGGCTTACTAGGGACATGGTGTTGTCTATGTATCCACACATGTATCTGAGTTTCCTATCAATACAATTCTAGCATGGATAATAAACAATTATCATGAACAATGAAATATATAATAATAACTAATTTATTATTTCCTCTAGGGCATATTTCCAACAATGCTCGTAGACGAGGTTTGGGTGAGTGAAATCCATGACAGATGTGAGATTGATAATTAATGGTTCAACTTAAGGTGGCAACTTAAATACACATCTGGGTGGATTGAGGCACCTGGAGTACCCAGTGTTGCCTGTATTTTTTGGAAATCCCGGAGTACCCGTGTGATCTTCCTATGGACCGCCACCCAGGGTCAAAGGGAACTGAGATGATTCATGCTAGAAATTTCCGTGTGCAGCCACAAGCTATTATGGGCTCTAGCATAGTTGAGTAAGTTACGTGAAGCTCTTGAAGAGGTGGATCAGCAGGTAGTGGGTTGTAGGTTTGGTATGGTCTGCCCGGAGTAGAGAGTTAATGTTTCTGAAAGACTGTGTCTCGGTCATCCGTTTCTCAAACACCATGTAGTGCGAGAAATCCAACAGAGGCGATCGAGTCTTGTGGGGAAAAGTGCGCAAACCTCTGCAGAGTGTACAAACTAATCATGGTTAGCCATGTCCCCGGTTTATGGACATTGTGAGTATCTAGTACTTGGAGTATCTTAAGTATCTCATCACTCTAAATTAATGTTGTTGGGTTGATAATTACCTTAATTGGGATTGAGTTGGAGGAACCTTCTCTATGATGTTTCAACTACCATGATAGTTAAATCAAAATATATTCCTTTGTTGTAGGGAAAAATTGGCTTTTCGCAAAAACTATAACCATAGAGCTTTCCACCAGCCAAATATGCATGTAGTGATAGCATTATTCTGTTCTTGCTCTACTGTGTTATTTTGCCAGCATATTCCATGTGCTGACCCGTTTTCGGGCTGCAACGTATTATGTTGCAGACTTTTCAGACGAGGAGTAAGGTTCATTAGGTCGTTGTTGTGCAGCTCAGCTATGCCGTTGGAGTTGATGGACTCACTTTATCTTCCAAGCCTTCTGCTGTTATCGTATTAGATGGCCTTAAGCCATATTTATTGTAATAAGTTCTCTTTTGAGACATTCGATGTAATAAGTGTGTGATTGCTACTCTATTATAAATCCTCGAGTACTGTGTGTGTCAGCATTACCGATCCAGGGATGACACTGAAGCACAGAGACTTGACCGTTTGAGGTCGGGTCGCTACAAGATGGTATCAGAGCACACACTGAGTGTAGGACACGACCACTAAGCTAAAAGCCATAGATCACTATTCTCTTCTCATTCTGACTCCTCTCCATCTTCTACTATTTAGGATGGCGGACGCAAGGAACAAGTTTGCACAACTGGATGAAGAATCACCTTTTGATGACACTTGAAGGAAGTCACTAGGTACCTGAACATAGGAATACCAAGCTTCACCGGACCTACAACGCCACTTTACCAGAAGAGGAGCGATGGATGATTCAAGTTCAAGTTCCAGGAAGAACCTTCACGCCAGTCACTAAACCCATAGAGTTTTCCTTCGATGCACCAACCTGGAGTTTAGGAAAGAGTATGGCAGCTCACGTCACCATGGGACGCATTGGAGAAGTTTACCAAAAGGAGCTTAAGGATACTATCTACCAGATCTGTGGGCGCCGAGATGAGCATTGGGAGATGATCAGCACCAGGAAGGATAGATCAATTGCAGCTTTCATCCAGGAACTAAACCAGCACATTCGATGCCAGGAGAATCAGATGTACGCAGGCATGATAGATCTGAAGAAGGCAATGACTAGGATCGTGGAACTGGAGGAAGAACTCAAGGCTACACGTGAAGATTATGAGGAGGAAATCATCGTACTAGTGGAGAAGAATAACGACCTGATTAAGAAGATCGGAATATTCATGAGAGACCCCACACCAGTAGAAGAAGACGAAGAACCCAAGGAGATTCGCCCGGAGGACTACATCATCATCGACGACATCGACTCCGACCTTAGCGGTGATGACTTTGAAGACGAAGCTGGGGCAGATATCATGGAGTCTGCAACCAAGGAATATTTTTAGTAGACCACCACATCAGTAGTAGTATTCCACCATGTAAATAGTATAGTCCGAGCACTTTTATGATAGTTAGACCGATTGTATGCCTTGCTTGATTGATTGAGTGAAATGATTGTGTTTGTCTCATGTGCATATGGGTAGTGCTTTCTCATTAGACCTCATTCTATTCTAATCTCTCCCTTCTAAACCCATCAGATGCCTCCGAGATGTGACCTCGGATTTGCTTTCCCACCGGCAGTGGTGGAGCTTGAAAGAAAAAGTTGGGCGGGCTAGACCAAAGAAGAGCACATTTTTTTTTCAAATTATGAATCAGAAGGGCATGTTACAAGAATGAGCAAGCATCTCACATACTAGAAATCAACTCTTCGATCCATCTTGCTTATGAAATCTGCAGTGACATCTTCGTGGCTGTAGTTCTTCAGAATTCCACCCTCTATGTGAATTAACAAGTTATTAGCAAGATTCTCATCTTCCATCTTATTGCGCAATCTTGTTTTAATGATCTTCATGCTAGAAAATGCATGCTCAGCACTCGCTATAGAAATTGGATGGGTAATGAGCAAGCGAAGTAGTCTGTCAATTAAATTGTAGATGGCATGTCTTCCTGTCTCCACAAGGCATCGATATAGATCAATCAAGGTAGATATATTTTTCAAGTCATCATCCTTGGAAGCATCTGAAACAAAGTGCTTAAGTTGCTGTTGTGATCCATAAATATCTTGGGAAAAATCTGTTGGGTAGTACTTTTTCACCATCTTTGAATCCTCTAAATTTGTTTCTAGGAATCAGGGTTGCGCTAATGGTTAGAAGATCCATTACCTTCTCATTGAATCTTCGATTTAATTCAAATAGTTGAGTGTCCAGTGTTGAAAAGAAATATTGAGGCCGCAACCCAAGGTCTCGCTGCAAGAACTTGATACCTCGGAATGTAACAACTTCATTTGTTCGAACTCCTCCATCTTGGTTATGTTGTTGTTCAAGCTGTTGTTGTTCCAATTCAAGCAAGGGCAATACATGGTCTTCCTCTACTTGAGTTATGTCATCTCTTTTCGTTTTAAAACTAAATCAATTCTTCTCTGAGTCTTGATTTTCCTTGCCCATGCCTACCTATGTTAAAATTTGCATAAAATCAGATCATCAAACTATAATTTATCACTAGCTGGACTGATCACTAGGTGTATGGAACTAAAGAAAATCAGGATATTTGCTTATCAAATTGAGTAGTCGGGGGAAGATTTTTACCTGTGAAGTGTGCGTGCGGCAGGGGGCTAAATCATGGGGCCAGCTGCGACCGAATACAGAAGGGGCTCGCTCAGGTCATGCGTTAGGCTTGTAGACTTGGAGTTGGAGGAGAACAACCGCAGCAATGGATTATGGATGGCCGGTGGGACGCACGACGCACTGGATCCCGGCGGATGATGGGCGGCGGCAGTAGTCTGGGCGGGAGGTAGCAGGGCAGGGGCGAGGCGAGATCTCGACGGGGCGGCGGGCCTTGCCGCGGCAGTTGCTCCGCGAGATGGCGGGCGATGCGCTCCGGTGGACCATGCTCCCTATCCACGGCGGTCGGCGTCGGCGGCGCAGCTACATGAGTCTGATAGTGAGACGGGGAATTGGGAAAAGCCGTGCCTGTGCCGCTGTGCGTGTTGGCTGCAGCGTGCTTTTTTTGAGATAATGCAACGTGCAAGAGCACTCAGAGCAGTCATGTGCGTGAGATGAGGAGACGATGGCCGATTGCCTGTGCGGATGTGCGTCTGTGGGCTCAATGGGCTGGCCTAAGATGACTACTAGTAAAAAAATGTTGTCAAATTCTTGGGCGGGCCATGGCCAGGTCTGCCCCTACAGAGCTCCGCCCCTGCCCACCGAAGCTCACTCAGTTGATCCAGCAATAGAATACCCTGATGCAGTTGTTAGTTTAGAACTAAGGCAACAACAACAATCTACCACCACCACCACCAGTGGACAACTTAGCCCGTTTTCTGAGGTTGCAGCCGCCGATGTTTTCGAGTAGCATCGAGCCATAGTAGCAGATGATTGGCTTTGCAGGATTGGAAGGGAGTTAACCACTGTAGGATGTACTGATGCTGAGAAGGTGCGTTTTTCCGCACATCAGTTGGATGGACCAGTAGCATCATGGTGGGAGAATTACACTGTCACCTACCCTATAGCCACGGTGACATGGGACCAATTTCAGCAAGCCTTCCGTGCAGCCCATGTCTCAACTGGAGCCATGAATTTGAAGAAGCGTGAGTTTCGCAACTTACGTCAGGGGAACCATACTGTGGCTCAGTACGCGGATGAGTTTAGCAAGTTATCTCGCTATGCCCCTGATGATGTGGCCACAGATGCCGCAAAGCAGGAGAAGTTTATGGAAGGGCTGAATGATGAGATGAGTATGCAGTTGATGGTGGCAACATTCGCCAACTACCAGGAGTTGGTAGATAAGGCTCTTATGATTGAAGGGAAGCAGCAGCAGATTGAGAGCCGTAAGAGGAAGTATGGACAAGGGAGGTATAACTCAGGAGCTCAGCAGAAGCCTCGCCTAACCCCGAACTCAGGAGGACTTGTTCATAACCATGGAGGCCACACCCATAATGGAGGAATTAACCATAATCATACTAGCCCTAGGAATGGGAATGGGAATGGAGCAAGCAACAATCAGAACTGCCCCAATCCAGCCACACCCACCAAGAGAGACCTAAGCCACGTTACTTGTTTCAAGTGCGAGAAGACTGGACACTATGCCACGGAGTGCCCTGAAGGGAAGAATGGAAACGGAAATGGGAGCGCTGGGAAGAATCCCAATCCATTCAACAAAGGACAAGTGAACCACATTAACATGGAGGAGGTTGAAGAGCAGCCGGACACGGTTATAGGTAAGTTTTTGGTTAAGTCATTTACCGCTCTTGTTCTTTTTGATACTGGTGCATCGCATTCATACATATCAAGGGAATTTGTGGATAAGTTTAAACTACCGACCCAAACCCTTAGGACCCCTCTGTTAGTAAGCTCACCCGGAGCAGAGTATATGGCTAGTCAATGGTGTGACCAGATATCCTTAACCATTGGCAACCATGTTTTTCCGTCTGACCTAATTATCTTGGAGTCACAAGGATTGGATGTGATATTAGGAATGGACTAGATGTCAAAGTACGGAGGAAGCATTGACTGTGTTAGTAAGTTAATTTGTCTCACCACCCCGGAGGGAAAAAGGATCAAGTATATATCTAGGCATGCGCCAAGAAATAGCCAAGTAAATACCCTCGCGGGAGTTGTTCAGGAAGAAGTGCCTGTAGTAAAGGATTACCCGGATGTTTTCCCAAAGGAGTTACCAGGCATGCCACCGGACCGAGATATTGAGTTTTTGATAGAGCTATTGCCAGGCACAGGGCCAATATCCAAGAGACCCTATAGGATGCCCGCGAATGATCTGGAGGAGATTAAGAAACAGATCAAGGAGTTATTGGAGAAAGGTTACATTCGACGGAGTTCATCACCATGGGGAGCCCCAGTGCTTTTGGTTGAGAAGAAGGATAAATCCCTAAGAATGGTTGTTGATTATCGAGCCTTGAATGAAGTGACGATTAAGAACAAGTACCCATTGCCGATGATCAATGATCTGTTTGACCAGCTGCAAGGAGCTAAGGTGTTTTCAAAGATCAATCTGCGATCAGGATATCATCAGTTGAAGATACGAGAGAAGGATATACCAAAGACAACCTTCACCACACGGTACGGGCTATACGAATATACGTTCATGTCATTTGGACTGCTAACGCCCCTGCCTATTTTATGAGCATGATGAACAAAGTATTCATGGAATATTTGGATAAGTTTGTTGTGGTGTTCATTGATGATATAATGGTATATTCGAAGAATGAAGAAGAACACAAGGAGCATTTGCATTTAGTTCTCGACAAACTCAGGCATCAGTTGTATGCCAAGTTCAGCAAATGTGAGTTTTGGTTGAAGGAAGTCGGATTCCTTGGACATGTTATATCAGGAGAAGGTATAGCAGTAGATCCCACCAAGGTTCAGTCAGTCACAGAATGGTTGGCACCCACTTCAGTTAGCGAGATCCGCAGTTTTCTTGGGCTCGCGGGATACTATCGGAGATTCATTGAGAATTTTTCCAAGATCGCAAAGCCCATGACAGATTTATTGAAGAAGGATACCAAGTTTAAATGGACAGAAGATTGTGAGGCAAGTTTCCAGGAGCTGAAGAAACGTTTGACTACAGCCCCAGTGCTGACACTGCCAGATATACGTAAGGATTTTCAAATGTATTGCGATGCCTCTCGCTTAGGACTTGGAAGTGTGCTTATGCAGGACGGAAGGGTTGTTTCGTATGCCTCGCGACAACTAAAACCACACGAGTTAAATTATGCCCGCATGATTTGGAGCTAGCAGCCGTAGTGCATGCGTTGAAGACTTGGAGACATTACCTTATTGGAAACCATTATGATGCGTACACGGATCATAAGAGTTTGAAGTACATTTTCACCCAGAAGGAACTGAACCTTAGGCAGAGAAGATGGTTGGAGCTTATAAAGGATTATGACATGAAGCTTCACTATCATCCAGGAAAGGCCAATGTCATAGCAGATGCTTTAAGCCGGAAGAGTTATGCTAATACCCTAGAGAGCACGGGATTGCCGAAGGAGTTAGCAGAGGATCTCTAGGAACTACGTTTGGAGATTGTTCCTAGATGTTTTGTTGCAACAATGGAGGTTCACTCTACATTGTTAGGAAAGATTCGAGAAGCTCAGAAGGATGACAAAGAGATTGCCGAGATAAGGGAGAAAATGAGCGAAGGGAAGGCCAAAGGTTTTCGTGAGGATGAACACGACACCTTATGGTTTGAGGACCGTGTTTATGTGCCCAATAACAAAGAGATCAGGAAGATAATACTTCAGGAGGCTCATGACTCACCATACTCGATACACCCCAAAAACACCAAGATGTATTTGGATTTGAATGAACGTTTCTGGTGGATAGGGATGAAGAAGGATATCGCCGAGTATGTGGCCGTATGTGATGTATGTTAGAGAGTGAAGGAAGAGCATCAAAAGCCAGCATGATTGTTACAGCCTATGCCGATACCCGAATGGAAGTGGGATAAACTTGGCATGGATTTTATCACCGGATTGCCCAGGACCAAATCAGGATATGATTCTATATGGGTAGTAGTTGACCATTTGACCAAAGTGGCACACTTTATCCCAGTGAAAACAACTTATACCAGTGCAAAGTTGGCCAAGATATATATAACCAGGATCGTATGTCTGCATGGAGTTCCGAGGACCATCGTATCGGATAGAGGAACACAGTTTACTTCAAAGTTTTGGCATCAGCTGCACCAGACTTTGGGAACGAGATTTGAGGTCAGTACAACATTTCACCCGCAGATGGATGGACAGACCGAGAGAGTCAACCAGATTCTGGAGGACATGTTGAGAGCCTGTGCGCTAGATTATGGATCTAGTTGGGATGACAATCTACCTTACGCAGAGTTCTCATACAACAATAGTTATCAAGCTAGTCTGAAGATGGCACCGCTCGAAGCCCTGTATGGACGAAGGTGCAGAATACCGTTGATGTGGGATGAAGTTGGAGACCGACAGTTGTTTGGACCAGACTTGATCAAAGAGTCTGAGGAGAAAGTTAAACTGATTCGAGATAGACTGAAGATAGCTCAGTCCAGACAGAAGAGTTATGTAGATTCGAAATGCAAGGAGGTAACCTATGAAATTGGAGATAGAGCATATCTGTGAGTATCACCTTTGCGAGGAGTGAAACGTTTTGGAGTTAAGGGAAAGTTAGCCCCGAGATTTGTAGGACTGTATCGTGTTTTGGAACGGATGGGAGAAGTTGCCTACAAGTTGGAGTTACCTGAAGGACTATCAGGAGTTCACGATGTGTTTCACATTTCCCAGTTGAAGAAGTGACATGCTGAGATGGCCGACATACCTCTAAGAGATACCGTACCCTTGGAGGCGATTCGGTTGGACAATGACTTGACTTATGAGGAGAAGCCAGTCAAGATTTTGGAGTTTGCCAGTCGAGTCACCCGCAGCAAGGTCATTAAGGTTTGCAAAGTTCAGTGGAGCCATCATACCGAGGACGAAGCCACATGGGAACGACAGGACAATCTTCGCAAAGACCACCCACACCTATTTTCTAGCCAACCTGAATCTCGAGGGCGATATTCATCTTAAGGGGGGTAGGTTTGTAACATCCCAAATTTCCAATTTGGAATGTTATACATAGATCATTCTTGCATATCATATTTTATTGCATTTCGTCTCGCGATCCTCGAAATCCTAAGCAACTCAAGGACCCTCGGAGAGAGTTGGGGATTTCCCCGATTTTCAAATTTGATTTTATCAAATTTTGAAACGAGGATTTTTGGTTTTAATTATTTTTCTCTCTGAAAATATTTCATATTAAAAATATATGAGGGGATAATATGACTTCTCCAAAATAATTGAAATATTGGAGGAAAATATTAAAATCAAATATTTGTTTTATTTGGATTTTATTTGCAATTTTGTTGCATTAGAAAAATTGCACGTTTTCAAAATTCCATTTTAGGGCCAAGAAAATGTTCATCTCGTTCTAAATATTTTATTTAGATGGTAAAATTTTGTTTTGGTATCTTTAGATTTTTATTTTATTTTCTAGGATTTTTTTAGTTTCGGCGGAAATTTTTTTTTAAAAAAAAGGTGCGCAGGCTAACTGGGCCGAAGCCCAGCCGCCGGCCCGTTCCCTCCCGTGCGTCATCTCCTTCCAGGAGACCGGCTGGGCTGCTGCCCGACTCGAGGAGTCCGGCTAGGACTCCTCCCCGCCGCCT
>NC_041388.1:62647255-62716827 GCF_002162155.2 Triticum dicoccoides
GCCTCGCCCGCTGTCGCGCCTCGCCTCGCCGTCACCGCCGTGCCTCGCCGGACCGACGAGGTAGTCGCCGGTTTTTTTTAAAAAATGATCCGGTTTCTTAAAAGAAAACCCTAACTCGTTTTTTTGGTTCGGCGGTTTTTCCCAGTTTTTCTTTTTAGCGGACGTCCATACGTTCGTTTTAACGAACGGTTTTCGCTCGTTAGTTACAGATAATGAACGCTCGTTCGTTAGCCTGTTCGTCAGTTTTCTTTTATCGGACTATTTTGCGATTATTTCTGATCGCGATTTCTGATCCGATTTTCGTTCTAGTTTATCTTTTCGCTCATTAGTCAGAATCAGGCGATTTAAGCACCTAGATCTTCATCTCGAGACCCTCTTTCCGCTTAACCAACTTGAACAAGTTTTTGCTACTGTGAAACTTAACCTAGGTCTAGATTAGTAAACGGATCTTGTTTCTTTCGCCATTTGAGTTTCGTTGCTCCGTTTGATTTGATTTTTTTTTTGCAAACTGGAGTTCTCAAGTTGAACTTTCTGGTTAGATCTTCTTATTTGAGTTTTACCTGTGCTTCTTTGCTTGATTGCTTATGTATGCTATTGTTTGTTTGCGATAGAATTCACGGAGTGCGAAGCGTGTTATTTGGAGTCTCTAGGTTACGCGGATCGTCAGTAAGGCAAGTAACACTTTGATCATACCCCTTTATCACCCAGCTTTTATGCATTAGTTCCAACCCTCAAACATTGCATGACTAGGATGTTATTAACATGTGGGTTGGGAAGTAGTTGATGAGGTAGAACCAATTGCCCTGTTACATTCAAACCCTTGGGAGTTACTTCTACGTGATGCTTATATTGTTATGCTATGCTATGCTCGTAGACGAGGTTTGGGTGAGTGAAATCCATGATAGATGTGAGATTGATAATTAATGATTCAACTTAAGGTGGCAACTTAAATACACATCTGGGTGGATTGAGGCACCTGGAGTACCCAGTGTTGCCTGTGTTTTTTGGAAATCCCTTAGTACCCGTGTGATCTTCCTATGGACCGCCACCCAGGCTCAAAGGGAACTGAGATGATTCATGCTAGAAACTTCCATGTGCAGCCACAAGCTATTATGGGCTCTATCATAGTTGAGTAAGTTACGTGAAGCTCTTGAAGAAGTGGATCAGCATGTAGTGGGTTGTAGGTTTGGTATGGTCTGCCCGGAGTAGAGAGTTAATGTTTCTGAAAGACTGTGTCTAGGTCATCCGTTTCTCAAACACCATGTAGTGCGAGAAATCCAACGGAGGCGATCGAGTCTTGTGGGGAAAAGTGCGCAAACCTCTGCAGAGTGTACAAACTAATCATGGTTAGCCGTGTCCTCGGTTATGGATATTTTGAGTATCTAGTACTTGGAGTATCTTAAGTATCTCATCACTCTAAATTAATGTTGTTGGGTTGATAATTACCTTAATTGGGATTGAGTTGGAGGGACCTTCTCAATGATGTTTCACCTACCATGATAGTTAAATTAAAATATATTCCTTTGTTGTAGGGAAAAATTGGCTTTTCGCAAAAACTATAACCATAGAGCTTTCCACCAGCCAAATATGCATGTAGTGATAGCATTATTCTGTTCTTGCTCTACTGTGTTATTTTGCCAGCATATTCCATGTGCTGACCCGTTTTCGGGCTGCAACATGTTGTGTTGCAGACTTTTCAGACGAGGTGTAAGGTTCGTTAGGTCGTTGCCGTGCAGCTCAGTTATGCAGTAGGAGTTGATGGACTCGCTTTATCTTCCAAGCTTTCCGCTGTTATCGTATTAGATGGCATTAAGCCATATTTATTATAATATGTTCTCTTTTGAGACATTCGATGTAATAAGTGTGTGATTGCTACTCTGTTATAAATCCTTGAGTATTGTGTGTGTCAGCATTACCGATCCGGGGATGACACTGAAGCACAAAGACTTGACAGTTTGAGGTCGAGTCGCTACAGTTCTAATAGCATTTTTTATTCATTTTGGAATATTTAAGAAAATAGGAAAGTAAGAAGCAGTCCGGAAAGGACACGAGGCGTCCACAAGGGTGGAGGGCGCGCCCTACCCCCTGGACGCGCCCCCCTACCTCGTGGGCACCTCGTGTGCCCTCCGAACTCCAATTTCTTGCACAATACTTCTTTTGGTCAGTAAAAATTCATTATATAATCTCTCGAAGGTTTTGACCACCGTACCATGCAAATATCCTCTGTTTTGTTTCGAGTTGTTTCTGCTGCAGATTTAGATCAAGATGTCTTCTCAAGAGTCAGTTGGGGACAGTCGGGTGTCTCACCCGACACCGGGACCAGGAGCAAACAGTGATGCTGACCACTTTGGGCCGTCAACGGAGGAAGAGATGGAGGCCGACTTGAAAAGGATAGATGCCATGGAAGAGGATCAAGAAGTTACTTCTCGTTTCCGAGCTGGATTCATAATGGGGGAACTACCGAGCTCAGATATTCCAAACTCGGTCATCCCTTCCAATGTTAGATTTCTTTCTTATGAAAATATGAAAAAGAGTGTTACTTGTTCTCCCGCAGCTATGCAACATCCATGGGTGAAAGGAGCTTTAGCCATCACAAGCAAGCTCCCTAAGGAAATAATGGACCTCAAGCAGCAAGTCAATAAGCTCGGGGAAGAGAATCGTATCCTGAGGGGCATCATCGCCAAGAATATCACATCACCACCTCCGAAGAAAGAGACATAAATACATGGGTATGGGCACTCCCCTTGGCAACGGCCAACCTTGGGGGAGTGCCCTGGTATCGTATCACCATCACACTTCTATCTTTACCGTTTTTCTTAGTTCGATCCTTTTGGTTATATCTTGATCTAGTAGAATAAAGTTTAGTATGATCTAGTTTTGAGTTTTGCTTTATAATCCTTCTGTGTAATCGAGTCCGTGAGCTATATATAATAAAGATTAGTGTTGAGTCAAGGGCTTTGCTATCTTGCTTTAATCTTGAGAAAAAAGAGAAAGAACAAAAAGAAACAAAGAGATCATGTTGATCTTATGGAGAGTAATGACTTCACGTATAAAGAGTATGATGACTAAAAGTTGTTGAGAGTTGACAAACATAGTTTTGGTCATCGTTGCAATTAATAGGAAGTAATAAAGAAAGAGAGGTTTTCACATATAAATATACTATCTTGGACATATTTTATGATTGTGAGCACTCATTAAAATATGGCATGCTAAAAAGTTGATGTTGGACAAGGAAGACATCGTAATGGGTTATGTTTTCTTACATCCGAAATAAATTATATTGTCATGGATCATCCAACATGTTGAGCTTGCCTTTCTCTCTCATTCTAGCCAAATTCTTTGCACCAAGTAGAGATACTACGTGTGCTTCCAAATATCCTTAAACCCAGTTTTGCCATGAGAGTCCACCATATCTACCTTGGATTGAGTAAGATCTTCAAGTAAGTTTTCATTGTTGCAAGCAATAAAAATTGCTCTTTAAATATGTATTAACTATTAGTGTGGAGAAAATAAGCCTCATATCCGTATTTTATTTCATCGACACCTCTATCTCTAAACATGTGGACATATTTTTCGATATCGGCTTCCGCTTGAGGACAAGCGAGGTCTAAGCTTGGGGGAGTTGATACGTCCATTTTGCATCATGCTTTTATATCGATATTTATTGCATTATGGGATGTTATTACACATTATGTCACAATACTTATGCCTATTCTCTCTTATTTTACAAGGTTTGCACGAAGAGGGAGAATGCCGGCAGTTGGAAATCTAGGCTGGAAAAGGAGCAAATATTACAGACCTATTCTGCACAACTCCAAAAGTCCTGAAACTCCATGGAAGTCAGTTTTGGAATATATAAAAAATATTGGGCGAAGAAAGGGCGAGAGGGGGCCACCCACCATCCACGAGGGTGGGGGCGTGCCCTACCCCCCTGGGCGTGCCCCCTGTCTTGTGGGCCCCCTGGCAGGCCTTCGGTGCCCATCTTTGGCTATATGAAGTATTTTGCCCTGGAAAAAATCATAAGCAAGCTTTCGGGATGAAACACCGCTGCCACGAGGCAGAACCTTGGCGGAACCAATCTAGGGCCCGGCGGAGCTGTTCTGCCGGGGAAGCATCCCTCCGGGAGGGGGAAATCATCACCATCGTCATCACCATCGATCCTCTCATCGGGAGGGGGTCAATCTCCATCAACATCTTCACCAGCACCATCTCATCTCAAACCCTAGTTCATCTCTTGTATCCAATCTTTGTCTCAAAACCTCAGATTGGTACCTGTGGGTTGCTAGTACTGTTGATTACTCCTTGTAGTTGATGCTAGTTAGTTTATTTGGCGGAAGATCATATGTTTAGATCCTTTATGCATATTAATACCCCTCTGATTATGAACATGAATATGATTTGTGAGTAGTTACGTTTGTTCCTGAGGACATGGGAGAAGTCTTGCTATAAGTAGTCATGTGAATTTAGTATTCGTTTGATATTTTGATGAGATGTATGTTGTCTTTCCTCTAGTAGTGTCATGTGAACATCGACTACATGACACTTCACCATTGTTTGGGCCTAGGGGAAGGCATTGGGAAGTAATAAGTAGATGATGGGTTGCTAGAGTGACAGAAGCTTAAACCCTAGTTTATGCATTGCTTCGTAAGGGGCTGATTTGGATCCATATGTTTCATGCTATGGTTAGGTTTACCTTAATACTTCTTTTGTAGTTGCGGATGCTTGCAAGAGGGATTAATCATAAGTGGGATGCTTTTCCAAGGAAGAGAAGTACCCAAGCACCGGTCCACCCACATATCAAATTATCAAAGTAACGAACGCGAATCATATGAGCATGATGAAAACTAGCTTGGAGATAATTCCCATGCGTCCTCGGGAGCGCTTTCCTTTATATAAGAGTTTGTCCAGGCTTGTCCTTTGCTACAAAAAGGATTGGGCCATCTTGCTGCACCTTATTTACTTTTATTACTTGTTACCCGTTACAAATTACCTTATCACAAAACTATCTGTTACCGATAATTTCAGTGTTTGCAGAGAATACCTTACTGAAAGCTGCTTATCATTTCCTTCTGCTCCTTGTTGGGTTCGACACTCTTACTTATCAAAAGGACTACGATAGATCCCCTATACTTATGGGTCATCACTTCACTCCCCGGCAACGACGCTAGAAAATAGCCTTGATGACCCACAAGTATAGGGGATCAATTGTAGCTCTTTTTGATAAGTAAGAGTGTCGAACCCAACGAGGAGCAGAAGGAAATGATAAATGGTTTTCAGTAAGGTAATGTCTGCAAATGCTGAAATTGTAAGTAACTGGGTAGTTTGATAACAAGATATTTTGTAACAAGCAAGTAATGATAATAGTAACAAAAGTGCGGCAAGGTAGCCCAATCCTTTTGAGGCAAGGGAATGGCCAAAACGATCTCTTATAGTAAGCAAAGCGTTCTTGAGGATACACAGGAATTTAATCTAGTCACTTTCATCATGTTGATTCGATTCGTGTTCGCTACTTTGATAATTTGATATGTGGGTGGACCGATGATTAGGTGTTGCTCTTACTTGAACAAACCTCCTACTTATGATTAACCCCCTCGCAAGCATCCGCAACTATGAGAAAAGTATTAAGGATAAATCCTAACCATAGCATTAAACTTTTGGAACCAATCGGTCCCTTACGGGGGCATAAACTAGGGTTTAAGCTTCTGTCACTCTCGCAACCCATCATCTAATAACTACTCCACAATGCATTCCCTTAGGCCCAAATATGGTGAAGCGTCATGTAGTCGACGTTCACATGACACCACTAAGGGAATCACAACATACATACTATAAAAATATCGAACACATATCAAGTTCAAATGATTACTTGCAACATGATCTCTCCCGTGACCTCTAGAACAAAAGTAACTACTCACAAGTGATAAACATGCTCAAGACCAGAGGGGTATTAAATAGCATAATGGATTTGAACATATAATCTTCCACCAAATAAACCATATAGTAATCAACTACAAGATGTAATCAACACTACTAGTCACCCACAAGCACCAATTTGTACTTCCGGTAACAAGATTGAACACAAGAGATGAACTAGGGTATGAGATGAGATGGTGTTGTTGAAGATGTTGAAGGATATTGCACTACTGCAGGATGCTGCTAACGCGACACTATGATCAGAGACCCTTCAAGAAACTGTGTGTGATGCAATAATCACAAATGGTGTTGTATGAAAACCATCAGAAATGTGTAAAATGTTTGCGATGACATATGCATCAAACACTGTTCAGGTTTTAGTTGCGTGTGCGATGAAGGGCATACGGTTCAGTTCAATGAACTGTTTGTGATGAGGAGGAACAAAAGAAACGGGCACCCAGATGAAGGCGTGTGCGATACACAGCATGCGGTTCACTCGAATGAACTGTTTGTGATTAGGCAACACAAAAGAAACGGTCAGTCAGATCAAGGTGTGTGCGATATACGGCATGCGGTTCACTCGGATGAACTATTTGCATTGAGACATGAGAACAGAAACGGTTCAACTTAACAAGATGTATGTGATACGCGGCAAACATGTCTGTAATCAGAAATGTGTGTGAAGATCGATAATAACATAGACAGTTGCTGCTAATAAGACATGTGTGTTGTGCGATGGGATTGCATACAGAACAACAACATACACACACACACACACACACACACACACTTATAAGGACATGCTTGCATAACCAAATTAAACATCCACTTACATAGGTGGCTACTACAACCATGGCATTTGCACACACCAAAGTAAACTATTACATGCATAATTACATAGGTGGCTACTACACACATGACATTTCCACACACACCAATAAACTAAACTATATATTACATGCATGATTAACTAGCATAAACGAGCATCTGATCATCATCTACTTCTTGTGACGCTTGCTCTGCTTGTGGCTCGATCCGGGCTCGTAGATTTGGGTAACGAGGCACTTCCTCATGTCAACGATCTGCCTGTGCATCTCATAGCATGTGTACATGCTCTTGGCCGCGAACCAGAGGTGATGTTCATCTAGTTGCCGCATCCAGGCCTTATGCCAGGATACGGGACTTGTTCTCTGGGCATCATGCTTCATCTTTTTGTAGTAGGCATCGATGATGGCCAAGGCGAGTTCGACCAGGGAGTCCTACTTCGTGCTGCCCTAGACCCTATAGTGGTCACGGATTTTGACAAGGTTCTTGCAGGCCAAGCCCGTAACACTGAGCGCTTTTACATTGTCTTTGGTATCCACCCTGGCGAACTTGTAGTCGGTGCTGTTGACAAACCTGTTGCGGTCGCAAGGCTCTCTAGACAAGCAGTAGTGGTAGATGAGGACATGGTGGCGTACGCACAACTGTGCGACAGCAACCTTCTGACCTATGTCGTGACGATCGGTGGTGTACTGGAGGTCGATGCCGACCACCTTGTACTTGTCTCCAGCAAACAACTGCTCAATGCTATTGATGTAGTCGTCCACCATGGTCGGGTCGATGGTGTACACCACCGAGAGATCCGTCTCCCTCGCGTGGGTCTCCACTCTATGCTCGTCGAACTCCATTGGAGCGCCGCCAGACATCCCCTCTCTATGTGTCATCGTGGGTGTGCTTGTTGTGTTGTGGGGCACGATCGAAAGGTTGAAGAGACTAAGGTTATAATGGCCACGGGAATTAAAGGGGAAGCTGGACGGCCAGGAATATTAGCAGGCCCTGATGGCAGTTCTAATTTGCAGCACGTAACTCCATCGTGCCGCACGTAACTGCATCCCATGGCAACGCGCGCGACGCAACCGCATGCATATGGGGGCCCCAAAGTAATCGTGTGCATGCCCAACCGCTGGCAGAGCGCGCGCGGAGGGACGCGAGCATAGCGCTCCGTGGTCGCCTCAAGGAAAAGTTGTCCACAAGCCGAGAGCGCTGACGGACGCGAGCAGAGCGCGCCGACGGACGCGAGAAGAGCACACCAACGGACGCGAAAGAGCACGCTGTGGCGCCTAAAGGCGAGCAGAGCTTGCCGAGGGATGCGAACAGAGGACGGCACAGTGATACATGGCAAATAAGACGAACTGTGCAAGCGACATTGGAGACATCAAGCATGAATCAAATTAGAGTTGCGTGTGCGATACATGGCAGACAGTTGATCCATCAGAGCTGTTTGTGATGGAATAAGCCGTGTGTGTTGCGGGCAAACGCTTGCTGGTGTATAACCTTAAATTTAACCAAAAAAGTGTTAATGCATGTTACAAAAATTGTATAGCTGGAAACTATGTTCAAATACGACTCCAACGATATAATCTATGGTGACATGCATTCGTATTTTATTAGTAAAATCCTACTTATAAACAAGGATGGGGGTATAGTAGGTAATTAAATCGCAAAAGTTTTTTTATTAAATGTATGTGTACGTGTCCTCTCGTCCTCCTCTCGCATGTCTTGTCACCAGCTGCCGCAGACGGCTTATAGCGCAAGCTTGCACAGCGCGCGGGGGCGTTCTTTTGGCCAAATGGTGGTGCCAATGAATCGTAAGTGAGCCCGTTCCCACGCAACCTCGCAGGTTCCTGCACAAGCTTCCCGCCCAACTTAGTGAAATCCCCCAAAATCCCAATGCTTGCCGGCCTGCTATAAAAACCCTCACGGCCGGTGAGTCCTGCGTCGCATTTTCCCCTCCCTCCCTATAGCTTATCTCGTCTGCTTCTCCCACAATTGCCAATGGCACTGGTCCCCGTTGTCGCTCAGCCACTCCGCCGTCATCAGAGGACAGCTCCAGCTAGGAGGCTACACCGCGGCGGCGGCGCAGTCCCCGGCATAGTGTAGTGCACATGGCATCCCTGTTGGGTGTGCGTGGAACACCCACCACACGCTCCGCCACCGCTGCCCATTGGCTGCTGTTGCCCGCCGTCGTTGCCACCACACCACCGTCGAAATCCAGAGCCATCTCCCGCTCCACCGCTGCGGCCCGAAGGCGGGAGTTGGCCATCATGGACGCCACCCCATTGCTGACCACCGTGGCCATCACCCACTCCGCCACCGTGGCCCGAAGGCGAGAGGTGGTGGTCGTGGCCGCCACACCATCATCGGCCACTGTGGCCGCCAGCCCATCGTCGACCGTTGGGATCATCACCCGCTCCGCCATAGCCACCCGAAGGAGGAAGGCGGAGGTGGAGGCCCGCACGTGCGTCAGCGACCTTGCGCTCTACATCGAGTTCTGCAGGAGAAGGAGGAGCGCCTCGTCGAGCACGCAAAGAGCCTTACCGCGGTCGTGGCTGCAGCACATGCCGACGCAGAGGCGAGGAATCAGGAGATCTACGAGAAGTCCGGCCGCTTTGAGAGGGATCGTCTGGAGCGGCAGTGGGCGTTCGAGCTGGCGAGCGTCGCTGAACGTGCAGCGGCGGCAGGCACTGTATTGCATTTTTCCAGCTTGTCGGTAGGCTCCTCCTCCTCCTCTGCCTCTTACTGAGAGCTCTCGATAGAGGAGAGGCTGCCGGAAGTAGCACAAAGCCCCTCCATGGTAGTAGTAGTATTTATGGGCTATTTTGTTCAGTTCATCTGACTATAGATGTGTGGTCGAACTGTACAACATACATAAAATTAGCTAGTATATATAGTTGAACTAGCTATTTCAATACGTGGTTGGCAACAATTGGGGAGAAGTTTGGTCGGTTCAGCTGTCGAGTTGAACTGTTTGTATAAATTAAGAACGATTGTTTAATCTATGAATGAAATCTATGCTTAATTGCTGAATTTTAGTTGCAAAATTTACATAGTGCTAATGATTTCTAGCTGCATATTTTTACAAATCATAGTGTTACAAGGATTGACAAATGGAAACGTTACTAGATCAACAAATGTAAATCTTTCCAGTTTGACAAATGGCAACATACCCAATATGACAGATGCAAATCTTACCAAATTATTTGTACGTGGTTGCACATGGGTCATCCAAAACAACCGTTTGCGTTGAAGGGATGAACAAATCTTGCGCTGCTCTCACTTTGCATACGGGCGTTCTATCTAAATCGTTTGTGATCAAGAGCTGCAGTAATCCTGCTCGGCACATTTTCTCTTGGCTTCCTGGGGAAGTTGTCGGTTTGCATATGGGTGTTCTAACTAAAAAGTTTCTGATGAGTGTTCTATATTTAAAAAGCGAATTAAACTACGGCTTGGGAGCCATTAATGGAGAGGATATGAGCAAGGCAGGCGGCCATGGAAGTCAAAGGGCTCGCTTCCCAGTGATCTTGCGCAGCGTACAGCTTGCATGCTTCCCGGTGAGCCTGCGCACTCGAGGACAGCTTGCACGCCTCTCGGTCAGCCTGCGCACCGGACGGCACTCGCACGCCTCCCGTTCCGTAAAGGTCAAGCAGCTGTCCGCACGGCACCTCCTGCAGCCATTAAAACCAAGACACGTGGCGTCACATTAATGGTTAATAGAATTTTGGATTTACTAGAATTTAAAAACCAAGCATCTCAATGTTTTCCCAGCAATCAACGATGCCCTCGTGTTTGAAATTCATTCACATTTCTTGCATGGGACCTAAGCATGCACCCAAGGACACAAATTTGATTTTTCAACCAATTTATATGCACTGGAGCATGTGCATGTAGTTCAAATTTGAATTATGCACATAAATGCATTGAAAACTCAGTTAATGCATAAAAATGTCCAAACGAACCCCGGAAAATCACAAAAAATCACACAACACTCCTGTTGTTCTATGTTGACACGAGAAAAAAATTGAAAGCAATAAGAGGCAATGGATATTTTTATGCATTAACTGAGTTTTCAATGCATTTATGTGCATAATTCAAATTTGAACTACATGCACATGCTCCAGTGCGTTTCCTCCCCAAAGGTTGGACATTCCCTACAGAAAACCATCATGCTTGTTGTGAGAAGCTCCGGTTTGTGAGAAGCATATACCCAAACCTGCCCCAAATGGGACAAAATTTGTACGGCCGCATGTTGATGCTGCTCCATGATAGCATGCCAAGTTTCATGAATTTCAGATGAGTTTTGGATTTACTAGAATTTAAAAACCATGCATCTCAATGTTTTGCCGGCAATCAACGGTGCCATGGTGTTTGAAATTCATTCCCATTTCTTGCATGGGACCTAAGCATGCACCCAGGGACAAAGATTTGATTTTTCAAAGAATTTATATGCACTGGAGCATGTGCATGTAGTTCAAATTTGAATTGTGCACATAAATGCATTGAAAACTCACTTAATGCATAAAAATGTCCAAACAAACCCTGAATAATTCCAATTCTTTTATGATCACTGTAGATAAAAGGTCTAGCAATTCAAACATTGTCCATGGCTGTTGTGACCCCATTATGTAATTCAAATCAAGACGAAAAATCAAGTAGATCCCACACAGTTTATTATAACCGACTGTGTGAGATGCAGCACAAAATATCTTCGGACCGTGTCCGAATAAGGGACTGTGTCTGATAACACTTTGCGCGCCAGTTCTTTGGCTGAAGCGATTCCAAATTTTTGGCTTTTGCGGAAATATCTACCTCCCCGCCCCCTCCCCCTTACCAAAAGCAACATTTCCCCTCTTTCCGCCTTCCTTTCCAAGTTGAAACCTTCACTCCTTGCTTGCAGCGCCGCCGCCTCCTCGCCGGTGACCCTCCTTCACGCTCCTCGATCTCGCCTATCCAGGCTAATCCACACCCGACCCCCATCCTCCTCCTCCTTCCACATCCCACATGCCCCTACCGCCGGCACGAGCGCGACACCTTCCACCCAAATCACCAACCCCTCCACCAAATAAGCGCCGGCCTAAGCCATGGTGCACGCAGTATAGCCAGGACCTCAAGGAGCATTTGGCAGCAGAGCAGCCGCACGCGCGGATGAGGTCGCGATGGCTGCCATTCGTGCCAACCCCCAGATCTTGAAGGAGCACCTTGCCATTTGCTAGCTACGTCGGTTAAGCATGCTTGGTTTACCCGTTGCGTGTGCTGCTCCTGCCTTTCCTTCACAAATTCTAGTGAATTGTGCTATCTAATTTTACCATGCAATCTGTTACTCTAGTGAATATGTTCTATATGTCTTGCAGTGTGGTGCTCACTTATTAACTGTTTTGTTAATTAGTTGTCGTCTACAGTTAACTGTTTGGTTTAGTTCTGCAAATGTGATGTTCAATTCTTCAGGCTGCAATTATGTATTGTCTTCCATGTGAGAAATAAATCGAATTTATCTTTACAAAATTGTGGGTGCATTTTGTTATTGTATACCATGTGAGGAATAAATTGAATTTGGTTGTAGTAAATACATCAAAAACAAATACAACTGCTACAATTGGTTGTAGTTAACTGTTTGGTTAATTGTCTGATCTTCTATTAGGAGTATATTATATTGTGCAATGTGGTGCTCAGTTAATGTTTGGTTCATTGTTGTGGTGTTTAGTTAACTGCTTGGTTCAATTCTGCAATGCGATGTCCAATTGTCGTGGGTAGAATTTTGTATTGTTGTGCCTGTGAGGAATAAATCGAATTTGGCTGCACTTAATACATGAGAAACATATACAAGTGCTATGTTTCCTAGTTCTTAATCATGCTTGGTTTGGATAAATGGATTTTTCGTGTGGCTTCAATTAATCTGATGAATCTACAATGTGATTATTTTTCATCAACAGATTTTAGTGATAGCATGTGAACCCTTACTTAACCTGATGACTAACTACCTTATATGTGTTGCAGGGAAACAATGGGAAGCATTGAGGTTTACAATCGAGGTTAGCACGTGCATGGTCCGTTGTCTAATAGCACATTATTGTGCAATTGCAGGAACCATTCTAATATTTAGGTTTTTAACAATTTGGTCTTGCACATGTAGGTCCTGCTTTCAGAGGTTTTGACCCATTGTTCGACCCTTTTTGCATACGGGGAAATGAGTTGTCCATGAATATCAGTCAAGTCAAGAAACTCAGAAAGATTATTAGGATAAAGAAATTAGCGACAAAAAACAACAAGATCTTTGTCTGCACAATGAAGAAGACATCAGTTCACTACAGGATGGTACTAACTATTATACCTTGCCTTTTTTATTCCTTTGCCCCATTTCCAATATAGAGAATATATTTATGCACATCCTTATTTTCAGGCCTTTCCAAAGCAGTTCACTGCATGGTCAGGAGGCGAGGAAGGTATTCATACAATACCCACGATTCAATATTGAAGTGTTCCTGAAGAGGATGAAGGCTGGACGGTCAATCATCCACAGGCACTGGCCTAAAGTTACAAAGACCTTCAACATCAATGAAGGCTCAATATCCGCCTTCTGCTTCAGCAGTTTTCTAGATGAGATACATCTGTCTATGTACCGTCTATGATGCTAATTTCGAAAGGTTATAGATGTTGCATATGAAACTTGGTCCTGGCGTAGTTGTGTCATGGGGTAACTGAGTGCTAAAGCTATACGATGTTGTACTCTGATGTATTTCAATTATGAAAATGAAATATATTCTATGCTTAATATGAACTATCAATTAGATTAATAAATGGATTATGAATAATCGAATAATTAGCCTGCTAATTGGGTTTTGCTATTGCAAATGGTTGTTGAAAAAATACCGTGGGCGATGACCTCAGGCTACGCACACAGTTTCTAGGAATAAACCGTGTTGGATCAATGAACAATCACACACGACTTTCTCTTGAAAACTGTTTGCGTTAGGCCACCTTGCGCAAACGTTTACCACATGAAAACTGTGTGTGATGGACAGCCTTTGCCACGCAGTTTCTTCCATGGACCGTGTGTGATATATTCAATAAGGCAAGCGATTTAATGGGAAAAATTGTGTGTGATGTACCTGTGAATAGAAATGTTTTCCTTGGAGCGACTGTGTGGGATGTACATACGAACGGAAACGTTTAGCGGGGACTGACTGTGTGCGATGTACTTGTGACCGAAAACAATTTCGTCGTATAATTGTATTTTTTTAGCTCTACTGTACGTGTTTCCGTATTTGAGCGCTCGCCGGTCGCACACGACCTCATTTTGTCGAACGTGTGTGCTAGGAGGGCATATCCCCGATGGTTTCTAGGTCGTGTGGGAAGGACACCCCTATCCCCACACTCACTTGGTGACAGTTCCAAATGCCGTCACAGAAAGGGGTTAAAACCGTTTGTTTAGGAGCTCGTTGTACTAGTGTTTCCCTCCCCAAGATGGGAGAGTTGTTGGTGATGATGATGACGATGATTTCCCCCTCCAGGAGGGAAGTTCCCCGGGCGGAATCGCTCCGCCAAAGGGTAAAAGTGCTCCTGCCCAAGTTCCGCCTCGAGACGGTGGTGCTCCGTCCCGAAAGTCCTCTCCTTATTTTTTGTCTAGGTCAAAATGACTTATATACTAGAAGATGGGCACCGGAGGTGGGCCTGGGTGAGCACAACCCACCAGGGCACGCTTGGGCTCCTTGGCGCACCCAGGTGGGTTGTGCCCATCTAGTTGGCCCCCTTTGGTACTTATTTGCTCCAATATTCTTCATATATTCCATAAAAAAATTCTCCCTAAAGTTTCAGCTTGTTTGGAGTTGTGCGGAATAGGTAGCCTGACATAGCTTTTCCAGGTCCAGATTTCCAGCTACCAGAATTCTCCCTCTTTGTGTGTACCTTGCAAATTATGAGATAAAAGGCATTAGAATTACTCCAAAACGCATTATGATGCATAAAAATATCATAAATAACAGTAGGAAAACATGATGCAAAATGGACGTATCATGGGGCCGAGTTTGACTTTGAGTTTTGCACATATGTGGAAATGAGAAAGTGGTTGAGGGTTTTGGAGCAATATCACTAAGCACTTTGAGCAAGTAGATCATTAAGCAACACCTCATCCCGTTTTAATAGAATTGGCTTTCCTATGGATTCAATGTGATCTTGGATCACTAAAATATAAAATGAAGAGTCTTGACCTTTTGCCAATCTTTGTCCTTAGCATTTTGAGGAATCCACATCTCTAGTCCATGCCATGCCAATCATTGAACTTTCTGAAATATTTAACTTGAATGGATATATATTAGTTCAATGAGCTATATGTTGTTATGAATTACCAAAACCACCCGGGGATTAGTTGCACTTCAATCCCCCCTTTTTGGTAATTGATGACAACATATAGATCAAAGCTTCGACAAATAATAATATGAACGAAATACATCGTCGCTTTGAGAAGTATGTTATAAGCAAGAGCTCCCTCTAAATTTGTGCATTATTTAAGATTTGCTTTTGAATGCAAATGCACAATCGATTAGGATCATGGGTCACTCTTCCATGTCACATACATCTTGGTGGAGCGCTCAAAATGATAAGAGTTAAATAACATGCACTCATCACCAATGGTAAACATGATTGATCATAAACAAATATTGTAGATATCATCATGCAAGCACACATTAAAGCATAGTATGATCAAACACATGATCACAAGAGTATCTCACAAACAAAACACAAATATTGTAGCATGAAACAAGCAAGCAAACGATCAAAGTAGCAAGAGAGGCAACAAAAGGCAAAACACTCTATCTCCCTCGAAGCCTAATGATCTATACACTTTCTCCCCCTTTGGCAACAAGTTACCAAAAAGCTTGAAAATGCATAGTGCTATGCGGCACTCTAGGCACGATCTTCAGGAGCTCCTAAAGTGGTCTTCTGGCTGGTTGCTCCGGTGTGCGTAGATGGCGTGGAGCTAGAGGAGTTGAAACTGGAGGTGCAATAGTGGCAGTTGCAGCAGGTGCTGAAAGAGTAGTCCTGGTGTCACTGACAACTGGCACTGCTGAAGACCTTTGTGCCCTTGGCACTCGCTGAAAAGTGTCTATGGTAGGTCTGTCATTCCTGTCCTCAATTTCTTCCTGGAGCTTCTCCATAGTGGTCTGGATCTCTGTGACCTTCACATCTAGATCTTGGAATTTAGTCTCAATGATCCTCTCAAGACTCTCTTGATTTTGAGTCAGGGTGGCCAAGCCCTTCTCAATCCTCACAGTAGCCTCAAGCAGGTAACTGAGTTGATCTTGCTTGGTATTGAGCATCACAGTTGAAGCATCTGGTACATAGACTGCTTTTGCTGCTTTTGCAGCCTTTGCTCTCCCTCTCTCTCTCTCTCTCTCTCTCTCTCTCTCTCTCTCTCTCTATATATATATATATATATATATATATATATATATATATATATTATCCTGAGCTTCTGCACATGTAAGATGAGATGCATCCATGACAATCTCATTGTCCTTGAATTCTGGCCTCAGGGGAAGATGCCATTTATCAAGAAGATATGTCCCTGTTCCTATCTTGGAGTTGATCAACATTTGTATATGAGGGGCATATCCACATGATCTCTTCTGGTCAGCTGCAGTTCTCTTCACTGTTTCAACAATCAAAGTCATCACTTTGAACTTTCGGGGCACATCAAACATATGGAGCAAGTTGATGCAGTGACGACGGATCATTCTATGATCTCCTGACTTGGTCAACAGAGTGTGCCTCAAGATGGTGTTGATGGTGGTTAGACCTGACAGCAGATAGTATATTGACCCAAGCTTGTAAGTCTCCAAGGCATCATCAGGAATAGTCTTGTACATGATGGCCATGGAGTTGTGATCTTTCCTAGGCTTGGCATGTTGCAAATATGCCCTAGAGGCAATAATAAATTAGTTATTATTATATATTTCATTGTTCATGATAATCGTTTATTATCCATGCTAGAATTGTATTGATAGGAAACTCAGATACATGTGTGGATACATAGACAACACCATGTCCCTAGTAAGCCTCTAGTTGACTAGCTCGTTGATCAATAGATGGTTACGGTTTCCTGACCATGGACATTGGATGTCGTTGATAACGGGATCACATCATTAGGAGAATGATGTGATGGACAAGACCCAATCCTAAGCCTAGCACAAAGATCGTGTAGTTCGTTTGCTAAAGCTTTTCTAATGTCAAGTATCATTTCCTTAGACCATGAGATTGTGCAACTCCCGGATACCGTAGGAGTGCTTTGGGTGTGCCAAACGTCACAACGTAACTGGGTGGCTATAAAGGTACACTACAGGTATCTCCGAAAGTGTCTGTTGGGTTGGCACGAATCGAGACTGGGATTTGTCACTCCGTGTAAACGGAGAGGTATCTCTGGGCCCACTCGGTAGGACATCATCATAATGTGCACAATGTGATCAAGGAGTTGATCACGGGATGATGTGTTACGGAACGAGTAAAGAGACTTGCCGGTAACGAGATTGAACAAGGTATCGGGATACCGACGATCGAATCTCGGGCAAGTATCATACCGATGGACAAAGGGAATTGTATACGGGATTGATTAAGTCCTTGACATCGTGGTTCATCCGATGAAATCATCGTGGAACATGTGGGAGCCAACATGGGTATCCAGATCCCGCTGTTGGTTATTGACCGGAGAGTTGTCTCGGCCATGTTTGCATGACTCCCGAACCCGTAGGGTCTACACACTTAAGGTTCGATGATGCTAGGGTTATAGGGAATAGATATACGTGGTTACCGAATGTTGTTCAGAGTCCCGGATGAGATCCCGGACGTCACGAGGAGTTCCGGAATGGTCCGGAGGTAAAGATTTATATATGGGAAGTCCTGTTTTGGTCGCCGGAAAAGTTTCGGGTTTTATCGGTAATGTACTGGGACCATCGGGAGGGTCCCGGTGGTCCACCAAGTGGGGCCACCAGACCCGGAGGGCTGCATGGGCCAAGTGTGGGAGGGGACCAGCCCCTGGTGGGCTGGTGCGCCCCCCCACCAAGGCCCAAGGCGCAAGGGAGAGTGGAAGGGGGCAAACCCTAGGCTCAGATGGGCCTAAGGCCCACCTAGTGGTGCGCCCCCCTCTCTCCCCCCTTGGCCGCCCCCCTAGATGGGATCTAGGGCTGGCCGCCACCCCTAGGGGTGGAAACCTATGTGGGGGCGCAGCCCCTCCCCTCCCCCTATATATACTTGAGGTTTTGGGCTGCCATACAGACGATTCAATCTCCTTCTTGGCGCAGCCCTACCCCTCTCCCTCCTCGTCTCTTGCGGTGCTTGGCAAAGCCATGCTGGAGTACCACGCTCCTCCACCACCACCACGCCATCGTGCTGCTGGTGGATGGAGTCTTCCCCAACCTCTCCTTCTCCCCTTGCTGGATCAAGGCGTAGGAGACGTCACCGGGCTGTACATGTGTTGAACACGGAGGTGTCGTCCGTTCGGCACTAGGATCATCGGTGATTTGGATCACGACGAGTACGACTCCATCAACCCCGTTCACTTGAACGCTTCCGCTTAGCGATCTACAAGGGTATGTAGATGCACTCTCCTTCCCTCGTTGCTAGATTACTCCATAGATTGATCTTGGTGATGCGTAGAAAAATTTGAATTTATGCTACGTTCCCCAACATGGCATATACATCAGTGTCATTCTCATATTCCTTAGGGGCATTGATTAACTTGGCCCACTCAGAGATTTTTGATTGATATTTGGTTCCCTCGGCCATCCAAACAATCCTTCCATCTAGGTAGAAGTGAGCAGTGGAATAGAATTGCATTATCATCTCATCATTCCACTTGGCCAACTTCTAACCAACAAACTTGTCCACTTCATTCATCATGAAGCTCTCATGCACACATGGGAAGTAGTCCTCATTGTCATCAATATATGTCCAGTCAACCCACTTCATGTCACTAACAATGGGCTTCTTGTCCAACAGGACTATCTCATAGAAGTCATGTTGTTCCTGGGTGTGGAAACGATAATCTACAGCAGTCCTTCTCCTAGTGGCATAAGGATCAGTCTGACTCCATAATCTCATACCTGCATCCTTCCTTTCCTTCATGTTTTAGGCACTGGATGATCATCACTATGATCTGGAACCTTTGGCTTTAGCTTTCTAGGCACTTGTGACTCTTCTTCTTCTTCTTGAACTTTAGGCACTGGGGCCTTGTTCTTCTCAGCATCAGATATGTTCTTGGTGGATCTCTTGGGTGCAGAATGTTTTGGAGCTTGAGCTTGAGTTGGAAGCTGACTTGGGCTTAGATGGAGCAGCCCCAGTCCTTATGGCATTCCCCATGAGCTTTTGAGTCTTTGCAGGATGTGCAACAGGCTCTTCCTCCTCCTCTTCTGCTTCATCAGAGTCTCTCATCATAGATGGTTTGCCAATGACTCTGGCAATGGTCTTCCTCACTCTCTCCTTCCTCTTATTTCCTCCAGCAGCCTCTTCTTCTCTTGGATCAAGAGTGAACTCCATAGTTTCTTGAGTGGAGGCTCTGGCTTTTGACATAGGCTTCCTCTTAGTAGGAGCCATCTTTTGCATACCGGGCTCGGTGGCAGCAGCAGCAGCTTGATCTTTCTTGAGCATTTTTTTCTTGGAGGTCACCTCCTCCTCAGCAATTCGTCCTCGGACTCAGATGTTTTCTTCTTCCTTTGCCTAGTAGCAGCCTTAGGCAAGTTTCTTGGACTGCTTCTGCTACCTTCATCATAGCTGCTTGAGGGACTAGTGCCCTCACTGAGATTCACTTGCTCTTCAGACCTATTATGGCTGTCACTGCCCTCTCACATATCTAAAGTTGGCCATGTGAATAGATGGATATAGATAGAGTGGATGAGCATCTCAAAGTATAGCTATTTTGCAAAAAATATTGAGACAAAAACTCAACTTTAGTTTTCTGCAGAAATCATTTCGGAGCTACCGATTTGACAAACTCGGTGACACCGAAGCAGAAACAGAGTCTAAACACACAGTTTTGGTCACACCGAATGCAGTTCGGTGACTCCGAGATGGTAGAGTTTCACAGAGTAAGTGATTTCAGTCACACCGATCAGTACACTTCGATCAGACCGAGTTGTACTTATGCAATGGCCTGAGCCAAATCAGTGAGACCGAGATCCTCAGATCGGTTAGTCTGAGATGAGTTCGGCGGAAACCTAACCCTAAGTTTTTGCATCTAAAGGATTCTTTTGGTGGATAGATTGATCTCATTCGTGGAAAGAATAATGGCAATGATCTTTGTGCAAGAATCTGAATAAGAGAACACACAAAGAGGTCAAGTCTGTACCCTAACTTGCTAACGAACTTGCTACGATGGTGAGAATCCCGTTGACGGTGATGGAAACCAGTGGCGGGAGGTCACTGGTGATGATGGCGATGGTCAGGAGACTAAGGGGGTGGCAGAGCTGGGAGGCGCGGACGAGTGGTTTGGAGAAATTTCCAAAATTTCAACCCGTGATATATATACCCAGTCATTGTCGATGTGACCGAGTGGAATGACTCGGTGGTACCGAGATGCAAAACTGCTAGTAGTTGCTGCAACTCGGTGTGACCTAATTGTTCTAATCATTGCACCGAGATGAAAACCTAGATCAATTTAATGGATTCGATGAGACCGAGTAGGAGTGAGTTGGTCTAACCAAGATTCATTAAGAGGTTTTGGAAGTTTAAGCCGTTGAAGGATCGGTGGCTCCGAGTGCTCCTCATCCGGAGGGTCCAAATTCGACTTGTTCAAACTTTGTGATGTAGCATGAATAGAGTTTGAGACGAGAAAAGCATAGATAGCTAGAGAGAGTACTTAGGCATTCTTGTCCATCCATTTGGAAAAAAAAGAAAAACCAAACAATCAAAGCAACAAATGGATGTCCTCGAATGGAGAAAATTATGCAACCAACATGCTCACACAATAAGATAGCAAATAAAACATGCGGCAAAGCATGCACAAACACTCTAGCATCTATCAAGCAATTGGCGATGACTAGGTCATCTATATATGAGTATATTGACTGAGGAGTCAAATGAGAACATTTGATCGTAGGTCATACTCATCGTTTAAGCACAAGTGGGGTTACCACTTTTACATAAAGCATTATTGTGTTCACATCATTAGAGTTGCTTTAGCTCAATTCTTAGAGCAAAGCCCCCCTAGATATTATATCCCCCCTTAGAGGGATGAACTAACCCTGGGTTTTGTTGATGATGACTTCATGTAGGTGTTGAAGATGTGGATGCTCAATGTTGATGTAGATCATTTGTAGCAATCCATTGGAGTGAGTTGCACTTTCAATACCTACATGGGTTACTCCCACAAGGAACACACAAGGATATCCATAGACATAGAATGGAATACACATATGATGATGTCCATCAAAGCATTAGGTTACCTTGTCCCTTGTCTTACCAACAAGAGGGTTTGTGACTCCTTGAACTAGTGCAAGATATGAAAGTTGATTGCACTTGTCCTTGCCAAAATGAATGTGAGTGAAGTATATTGGCGGAGTCACCATCAAGAACTATTTAGTTCTTCTTCTTTGGGACCCACATCAACTTGACGGGAATCCTTGGAGTTGTAGTTGTACTTGATTAAGTAGAACTTGATGTAGTTTTGGGAACCCACTTGACGAAGGCCTTAGGAGCTTCTTCAAATGAATCAATCTCTTCTTGAAGCTTGTCCTCGCCTTTTAGCTTGTGGTCTTGTGGTGGAATATCATCTTGAGCTTGTGTTCCCTTGAAAGAAGTGGGGCCATACTTCTATTTTTGAGGAACAAGCTTCGTCTTGGGGTATTAATCTTCTTCCCACTCAACTCCATTGGCATTGAACTTTCGTTTAAAACCAACACCTTGATTCTTCCGGTCCCTTCCTTGCTTGCGTACAATTTCCTCAAATTGCTTACTTCCGGCAAGGCACTTGTAAACACCTTTCTCTATAATTACCTTCAATAAGATATTTTCTTTCTCAAGTGTAACTTGGCTAAGAGAATCATTAGTGGAATCAAGAGAACTACTAGAAGCAACAATATTGGATTTAGCGTGATTGTTGTCACTACTATAAGAACAATCTTTCTTGCTCTTGTTGATACTCCCTTCGTTCCGATTTGCTCGTCGTGGTTTTAGTTGAACTAAAACCACGACGAGTAAATCAGAACGGAGGGAGTAGATTCTACTTGTGGTATGTAAGTAGATGTGACGCCCTTGATTCAATCGTACACTAATCATACACGCAAATGTGTACGATCAAGATCAAGGACTCACGGGAAGATATCACAACACAACTCTAGACACAAATTAAAATAATACAAGCTTTATATTACAAGCCAGGGGCCTCGAGGGCTCGAATACATAAGCTCGAATACACAAGAGTCAGCGGAAGCAACAAAATCTGAGTACAGACATAAGTTAAACAATTTTGCCTTAATAAGGCTAGCACAAAAGCAACAACGATCAAAAAGGCAAGGCCTCCTGCCTGGGAGCCTCCTAACTACTCCAAGTCGTCAGCGGCCATCACGTAGTAGTACGCACCCTCGGGGTAGCAGTAGTCATCAGTGGTGTTGTCTGGCTCCTGGGATCCATGGTCGCAACAAACGGGTATGGGGGAAAAGAGGTAGCAAGGCAGCCGTGAGTACTCATCCAAAGTACTCGCAAGACTTACATCAGACCTAAACTAAGTATGCATCTGTCCCAAAGGAAATGGGTTGTATCTGTGGACTAAACTGCAGAATGCCAGAAGAGAAGGGGAAATCCTAGCCTATCAAAGACTAGCATCTTCAAGCATCTTGCAGCATATAGAAGAGTACAGATCAACATAATGTAAAGTAGGTAGTGTTATCAACCTCGGCCAGAGATCCTTTCTCGACTCCTTACGAGAAAGCAATCCTAGAGCCATATTATCCATTTCTCATATCCATGTCTCATCTCAAGTATCCAGTTCTAGTTGTATCGATCGGGATACAACTCCGAGTGTCCGTTACCGTAGGACAGGCTATCGATAGATGTTTTCTTCCCTGCTGGGGTGCACCAACTTACCCACCACACTCGATTAACTCCGGCCAGACACACTTTCCTAGGTCATGCCCGGCCTCGGCCAAACAATATGCCGCACCCGACCTAGGCTTAATAGAGAGGTCAGCACGCCGGACTAAACCTATGCCCCCAGGGGTCGTGGGCCATCGCTCTGGGAACTCCTGCACGTTGCGAGGGCGGCCAGTGAGCAGACCTAGCTACCTCCTTAAACAAGGCAGGTGCTTACGCAGTCCAACCCAGCGTGCGCCGCTCAGTCACTAACATGTATTAAGTTCCGGCTGATGCATACGATGCAGAATGCCCATACAATGCCCATGTGATGGTTAGTGCTATCAGGCCAGAGGCCCCTCGAATCAAATATCCAAACCGTTAGTGCGTTGGTAGTGCGGTCACGAGCAGATACTCACGAAAGATGTGACCCCGTCACCCCATCTCAAGTACTTGCGGCAAGGGCTAAGAATGCCCGGCCACGCCTCGTAAGAATCACGTGGCACCTTCCAGGTCAACCCGACTCCACATCACTCGCTATTAAGCTCACGCGGGTACCCCTTAGGGCCGACCCGTCTTTAGTAACATGGTTCAGTGTAAAGTCATAGTAACCATAGTAACTATGTGTCTAACACCAAGGGGAAAATCCGAGGAATCACCCCCGATGAATTCCACTCGATGTTATCATCAAGGTGAACATAAGAGGATCCACCCTCGAGGTTCACACTTGAGGGATTGCACGACGGAGCCGTAACGAAAGTGGTTAAGGAGGAAATCACCCTCAATGACCTCGACCGTATAGCTACACTACAGAGATCTCATCAGGAGTGATGTAAGAGGTTCCACCCTCGGCACTCGATGGTAACTCTGTAGAGCTGTACAACTAGGGGGGTGATGTGCAGTGTCGGGGCCTGGACGTCGATCACGTTGATCGAGTCATCGAACATAAAGCGAGGCAACTGGGACAAGGTGGGGTGACTGATGGATCTCTAACCAACCTATACTAAGCAGTTTAGGATATGCAGGTAAGGTATGATAACAAGTAACAAAAATAGGCTATGCATCAGAGTAGGATCATACATAAAGCAGTAGCAGTTCTAATGCAAGCATGAGAGGGAAAGAAATGGGCGATATCGGGATGCTCAAGGAGGGTTTGCTTGCCTGGAAGCTCTGCTGAAAAAGAAGAAGTGTCGTCGACGACGTAGTCGATCACAGGGGCGGCATCGGTCTCGGGGTCTACTGGAGAGAAGAGGGGGAAGAAACAGTAAATACAGAGCAAACAGATGCATCACTAAGCATTACCTGACGATAGGCAGAGGTAGGGTTGTTCTAACGTAGTACTACACATTGCAGATGAAGGCGATAAACATCCAAGGATGAATTCCCGGCGTTAGACGAATTCCGGACAGGTGAAAGAGAGGGGACGGTTCCATGTTCAGCATTCTAGGGGCATGTGACAGGTGAATGGACCGCGCATTTGGATTCATCGGATTTTTCTGAGCAACTTTCATATAGAAAACATTTTCATCTGAGCTACGGTTTAATTTCTATGAATTTCTAAAGATTAAAGTATTTTCTGGAATTATTATTATTAACAGAAAAGAATTACAACGTCAGCATGACATCACTGTGACGTCAGCAATCAACAGGACGGCTGACCAGGTCAAACTAACCAGTGGGTCCCACATGTCATACACACAGGGCTAACAGTGGGTTATTTTTAATTAGACAAAGTTAATTAGCAGTAGGGCCCCACATGTCAGTGACTGACTAGGTTAACTAATTATTTTTATTTAAAAAAATGTTTTAGTTAGAGGATTAAGCAGTGGGGCCCATACGTCAGTGGCATAGGTATGCCCAGTCAGCAGTTGACTGGGTCAAACCAGTCAACAAGACCCATCGGGCCCACACGTCAGCAACCCAAGGCGCTGGCCCATCGAGCCACGCAGATGGCCGGCGCCGGAGTTGCTCCGGTGGCCTCCCACGGCGGCGAGCACGCCGGAGACGCTCGGAAGTTCGCTACGGGGCACAGTTTCGCGCGGTTTTACTTGCGTTCGAACGCGGACGGTGCAGCGCGTCGAGTGGTGGCGGTAGCTCGGCCGGACTTGGCCGGAATCGTCGCCGGCGATGAGCAGAGGCGGCAACATGTACGGGTGGACTTGGCCGGAATCATCGCCGGCGATGAGCAGAGGCGGCAACATGTACGGGTGCTCGACGGAAACAGCGCTACGGTGGCTCAAATCGGACGCGGCTAGGCTCGTTCGGCTGCGGTCGATCTCGCGCATCCAACGGCGGTGGTCGCGGGGGCTGGAGTTGATCAGAGCAGGGCGCAGCGTCGACGACAGCGGCGGCCAGAACTCGGCACTGACAGGAAAGACATTGGGGGCACGAGGGGAAGAGCTGGTGGGTGCTACGGCCTCCTACGAAGACGTTGAGCATGATGATGTGCTCAGGCGCCAGAGGCGTGAGCTGTGGCCGCGACGGCGAGGTGAGCGGCGGAGCAAGCTTTCGGCCGATAGTGAATCGGTTGCTAGAGCTCAAAATTGAGCGCGTGGAGTGAGGGGAAGGAGAGAGATGCTCACAGGGGGCCTGCAGATGTGCTAAGCGGGCGCGGGGAAGGCTCGATGATGACGAACGGCGGCGGTGATCTGAGGTGGCCGAGGAGGAAGATGAAGTCGCTGCCGTCACTGCAGGGGCTCCGAGCTCCAACTTGATGTGGCAGGCGACGTAGGGGATGGCAGTGGAGCGGACGGACAGGGCCGGCGGCCCCGGCCTCGGGGCCGCCGGTGGCCGTGAAATCGACGGAGGTACAGCGGCGACTGCGCTCGGAGGTGGACGGGGGAACGAGGGGGAGGCGAGGAGGAATCTACCGAGGAGAGGGAGAGGTGGAGCGAGCGGGCGAGTGGGGGTGGCAGAGCAAGTGGAAGGGGAGCCCGAGGCGTCGAGGGGATCCTTATCCCCCTCGTCGATGGCGAGGTGGTTCGGCGGTGACGCGCGGGCGCGCGTCCCCGGTCGGTTGAACAGGGGGAGGGGAGAGCGATAAGGGAGGGGTAGGTGGGCCGGCCTGCTGGGATGGCCGAAGCCCAAGGGGAGGCCAGGGGCTCTCCAACCCCTTCTCCTTTTCTTTTCCTTTTTCTTTTCTCTTTTTTTATCAGTAGCTTTTGCATTTTCTTATAGCCACAATTGACTTTGCAAAAATATGCTACTGGCCATAACAATTTCCTAGAATTATTGTGCACTGCCACAAAAAGATTGTGAGGCTTTTGAAATAGTTTGAATTTTTTTATAAATTAAAAAGGCATTTAATTTATTGCTTAGGTCACTGTTTCAAGTAGTTTAGGCCACTCAAACCCTTTGCAAAAATGTTGGTTCACCACCAATATTAGTTCTGGATTATTTGGCACATGATGAACATTTTAGTTTTCATGTTTGGGCAATTTTGAATTTTACTCATAATTTGAAATTGAATTCAACTGTTATTTGGAAAGGAGTATTGATTTAAAGTGACTAAGCACTGTTATAGCAAAAATGATTAGCTTGATCTCTGGGATTACTGTAGCATCATTACACCGGGGTGTTACAACTCTCCTCCTCTAAAAGAAATTCTCGTCCCAAGAATTAAGAGGTAGAAGGGAACAGGTCAGGGTATTCAGCCCGGAGGTTATCTTCGCGTTCCCAAGTGGCTTCGTCTTTAGTATGATTTGACCATTGCACCTTGAGGAACTTGGTAACCTTCTGGCGTGTTCGACGTTCAGCTTCTTCAAGAATGCAGATCGGATGCTCCTTGTATGTGAGATCATCTTGAACTTCAATCAATTCCGGATCCACTTCACGTTTCAGATCCTTGAAGCATCGACGAAGTTGCGACACGTGGAAGACGTCATGGACGTGAGAGAATTGAGGTGGCAACTCCAATTGATAAGCCACCAGTCCTCGACGGGCGAGGATGCGGAAGGGACCAATGTAGCGCGGAGCTAGCTTGCCCTTGACTCCGAACCAATGAGTGCCTCTCAAAGGAGTGACACGCAAATAAGCTTGTTCACCAGGTTGATAAGTTGAACCCAGTGTTTCCGGTCATAGTTGCTCTTCTGGCGGGACTGGGCTGCCTTGAGATTATCTCGGACAATGCGAACCTGCTCTTCAGCTTGTTGAATAATGTCTGGACCAATGAGCAGACGTTCCCTAGTTTCTGACCAATTCAGAGGGGTTCGGCACTTACGTCCATAAAGCACTTCGAAGGGTGCCATCTTCAAGCTGGCTTGATAGCTGTTGTTATAAGAGAACTCCACATAAGGGAGAGATTATTCCCACTTCTTACCGAAATAAATAACACAAGCCCGAAGCATGTCTTCAAGAATTTGATTGACTCGCTCTACTTGGCCATGGGATTGGGGATGATAAGCAGTGCTCTCGGTAATATGAGTTCCCATTGCCTCTTGGAAACTATCCCAAAACTTTGAAGTGAATATACTGCCACGGTCTGAACTGATCTCCTTCGGAATGCCGTGGAGTGACACAATTCGGGAGATATACAAGTTTGCTAATTGACTAGCAGTGATAGTCTCCTTGACTGGCAGAAAGTGAGCAAACTTCGAGAATTGGTCGATGACGACAAAGATAGCATCGTTACCTTTCTATGACTTGGGAAGGCCAGTGACGAAGTCCATCTGAATCTTATCCCACTTCCATTCAGGAATAGGGAGAGGTTGCAGAAGTCCAGCCGGTTTCTGATGTTCTGCTTTGACGCGACGACAAACATCACATTCTTTGATATATCGAGCAATATCTTGCTTCATCTTAGACCACCAATACTTCTGACGAATGTCTAAGTACATCTTGGTACTTCCCGGATGAATAGAGAGAGAGGTGTCATGCGCTTCTTTCATCACCTTCTCTGTCATAAGCTCGAACCGAGGTACTACAATGCGATCTCTGAAGTACAAGGTTCTGTCTTCACCAAGTGAGAAATCTCTTGATTTCTCCAAGGCAAGATCCTTTTTCATCAGATCAACATGAGCATCTTTGGCTTGAGCAGACTTGATTGCTTTCAGAAGAGTTGGTTCCAAGACAAGGTTATTCAGAGAACCCTGTGGAACTAGTAGAAGGTTCAGCTTGCATAGCTCTTCATAAAGGCGGGGTTGAGCTTTGTAGACCATGTGATTATTGCAATAAGACTTACGGCTCAGGGCATCGGCCATTACATTGGCCTTACCAGGGGTATAGGATATACCGCAGTTGTAGTCAGCAGTAGCTTCCATCCATCACTGCTGATGGAGGTTCAGATCTGGCTGAGTAAACGGGTACTTCAGACTCTGATGATCGGTGAAGATCTCGCAACGATTACCGAGAAGGTACTGTCGCCATAGCTTCAATGCATAGATAACCGCAGCAAGCTCAAGGTCATGAACTGGGTAGTTCTCTTCATGAGGACGCACTTGCCGAGAGGCATAAGCAATCACTCTGCGCTCTTGCATTAGGATACAGCCTAATCCTTGACGTGAAGTGTCACAATAGATGACGAAGTCCTTGCGAGAATCAGGGGGAGCAAGCACTGGGGCAGATGTCAGCTTGTCTTTGAGTGCCTGGAAACTTTCCTGACATTTGTCTATCCAATCGAACTTAACGCCTTTGTGAAGCAGATTGGTCAGTGGCTTGGCGATCTTGGAGAAGTTCTCAACAAAGCGGCGACAATAGCTGGCTAGACCGAGAAAGCTTCTGACTTGCTTGACAGTCTTCGGAGGGGTCCAGTCAAGAATAGCCTGCACTCGCTCTGGGTTGACAGCAATACCATCCTTGGAGATGACATGCCCAAGGTAGGTTACTTCAGGAAGCTAGAATTCGCACTTGGAATACTTGGCATAAAGTTGATGTTCTCGAAGCTTCTCTAGAACAAGTCGAAGTTGTTCAGCATGTTCTTATTTGTTCTTCGAATATACCAGGATATCATCCAGATAGATTACGACGAACTTGTCGAGGTAATCCATGAATATGTAGTTCATCAGACGGGAGAATGTGGCTGGAGCATTGGTCAAGCCAAAAGACATGACGATGTACTCGTAAGAACCATAACGAGTGACGAATGCGGTCTTTGGAATATCCTCTTCACGAACATGGATCTGGTGGTAACCCAACCTCAAGTCAAGTTTAGAGAATATTGATGAACCAACCAGTTGATCATACATATCATTGATCCGAGGAAGGGGATATTTGTTCTGAATTATAGCTTGGTTGATAGGACGGTAGTCTTGGACCAAACGATTCATTCCATCCTTCTTCTTTACAAAGAGAGAAGGTGCTCCCCAAGCTGAGGAACTTGGACGAATGAATCCACTGTGAAGAGATTTATTGATTTCCTCCTTAAGTTCAAGGAGCTCATGAGGCGGCATCTTGTAGGGTCGTTTGGCAATAGGAACAGTGCCTGGTTTCAAGTCGATGACGAACTCGACAGCCCGAGCAGGAGGTATTCCTGGAAGTTCTTCTAGAAAGATGTCTAGGAAGTCGCGAACAACTGGAATCTTTTCAATTCCCTCAAGAGGTGTTGCGTTCAACGCATTCAAGACATAAAGTCGTGCTTCAGCGTCTTGAACAAGTTGAGCATGGTAGCTTACTATCTCATCGGACGGATGTAGGAGGTGAACGACCTTGGTGGCGCAAACGATAGAAGCAGTATGCGCTTTCAACGAATCCATTCCCAGAATGAGGTCAATACTGGAAGACTTTAGGATAATGGGAGAGGCATGAAACTCTAATCCTTCAATCTCAATGACGACATCGTGGCTAACCATAGTGGTTCAACATTGGCCCGTGGGGGTGTTTACCACTAATGGAATGTGCATCTCTTCGTATTTAATGCCATGCCTGAACGCAAAATCTTCTGATATGAAAGAATGTGATGCCCCTGTATCGAATAAAACAGCAGTTGGTACTGAATTAACAAGGAGAGTACCCATCACAGTAGCAGGCTGGTCTTGAGCTTCATTCAGATCAATGTTGTTAGCCTGCCCACGACCATATGGTCTGGCATTGTGGTTGCGGGGTTGATTGATACCACGAGCATTAGAAGGCAGAGCCAGCTGATTCTGATTCTGAGGGCAGTTCCTGGAATGGTGACCTGGAAGGCCACACTTGAAGCACAAACCATCATTGGGATTGTGAGCAGAAGCTTGGGGTGGTATAGCCCGAAGGGGCTGCCTCTGTGGTGGAGGGGGAAGACGAGGTGCAGCATAAGACTGTCTTGGTGCCGGTGCAGTTGGGCGGTACATGCTGTGGGGGATCCATATCCGACGCTTCTGCGCTGACGGGCCCGAAGATGAGCCAGTGTCACGCCTGCGCCTGAGGGATCCCCGGTGTTCCTGAAGACCAGTCTCAACCTGAATAGCCTTGTTCACCAAGGTGGCAAAGTCGGCAAAGTCATGAACGAGCAATGCTAGCTTGATATCAGGGTGAAGTCCATCACAGAACTTTTCTTGCCTACGAGCATCAGTTGCAATGTCTTCTTCAGCATAATGTGACAAATCTAGAAATTCCCGTTGATAAGCATCTACAGACTTGTTGCCTTGGGTGAGGTTTTGGAAATCTCGCTTCTTCTTGTCCATGATTCCCTGAGGAATGAAGCGGGCACGGAAGGCAGCTTGGAAATCCAGCCAAGTGATGACCGTTCCAGTAGGCAGGGTACGCCTGTGGCTGTCCCACCATTGAGCAGCGGGACCCTTCAGAAAGAAAGATGCAAAGGTGACATAGCTAGCAGGGGCCACACTACCAGACTCCATTTCATACGTGATGTCGCGGAGCCAGTCATCAGCATCAAGGGGTTGAGTTGAGCTGCGGTAGATAGTTGGGTTGAGGCGCAAGAAGTCCTGCAGAGTTACTGGGTTTGGCTGTTGATTCATGTTCGAACGAGGAAACTGAACCATCATTCCTTCCATGAACTGGCGGTTCAGCTCAAATTGTTGCGTCATTTCAGCAAAGAATTTGGGCGGTGGTGGATCGTTGGCACCACGGCCACGACCAGCGGGTCTAACCATCCTGCTAACATGTAACAGGGGGTAGTTCAGCATTGAGCATTTGCAAAAACAAGGATCATTCATGATGAAACATGCATAATGAAAGAGGTACGTTGGATACCACTTTGTAGTCAACACGACAGTATGTGTACTATTCAGAATACTATTCTAAGGAATAACTATGGCTTATCCAACTTTGGGGTGAATGTGGTCACGGGATCCAAATGTTAGAGTTAGCAAAACAATTTTAACCCGAATATAAGAGAGATCAGAGTCCCAGAGTATAGACGAGGAATAAAAGATCCTAATACCACCCAAATGGCAACATGGGCCCGTAAGGCACACATCCATGTTAGTAAAAGTTTTTCAGTAACTAGACTCGACTTCGGCCAAGGAGTTCGAAAGGGGGCTACCTACAGGTAGTCGGCTCTAATACCAACTTGTGACGCCCTCGATTCAATCGTACACTAATCATACACGCAAATGTGTACAATCAAGATTAAGGACTCACGGGAAGATATCACAACACAACTCTAGACACAAATTAAAATAATACAAGCCTCATATTACAAGCCAGGGGCCTCGAGGGCTCGAATACATAAGCTCGAATACACAAGAGTCAGCGGAAGCAATAAAATCTTAGTACAGACATAAGTTAAACAAGTTTGCCTTAAGAAGGCTAGCACAAAAGCAACAACGATCAAAAAGGCAAGGCCTCCTGCATGGGAGCCTCCTAACTACTCCAAGTCATCAGCGGCCGTCACGTAGTAGTAGGCACCCTCGGGGCAGCAGTAGTCATCAGTGGTGTCGTCTGGCTCCTGGGATCTGTCATCTGGTCGCAACAAACGGGTATGGGGGAAAAGAGGTACCAAGGCGGCCGTGAGTACTTATCCAAAGTACTCGCAAAACTTACATCAGATCTAAACTAAGTATGCATCTGTATCAAAGGAAATGGGTTGTATCTGTGGACTAAACTGCAGAATGCCAGAAGAGAAGGGGAAAGCCTAGCCTATCAAAGACTAGCATCTTCAAGCATCTTGCAGCATATAGAAGAGTACAGATCAACATAATGTAAAGTAGGTAGTGTTATCAACCTCAGCCAGAGATCCTTTCTCGACTCCCTGCGAGAAAGCAATCCCAGAGCCATATTATCCATTTCTCATATCCATGTCTCATCTCAAGTATCCAGTTCAAGTTGTATCGATCAGGATACAACTTCAATTGTCTATTACCGTAGGACAGGCTATCGATAGATGTTTTCTTCCCTGCAGGGGTGCACCAACTTACCCACCATGCTCGATTACCTCCAGCCGGACACACTTTCCTAGGTCATGCCCGGCCTCGGCCAAACAATACGCCGCACCCGACCTAGGCTTAATAGAGAGGTCAGCACGCCGGACTAAACCTATGCCCCCAGGGGTCATGGGCCATCGCCCCGGGAACTCCTACACGTTGCGAGGGCGGCCGGTGAGCAGACCTAGCTACCTCCTTAAACAAGGCAGGTGCTTACGCAGTCCAACCCGGCGCGCGCTGCTCAGTCGCTAACATCTATTAAGTTTCGGCTGATGCATACGACGCAGAACGCACATACAATGCCCACGTGATGGTTAGTGCTATCAGGCCAAAGGCCCCTCGGATCAAATATCCAAACCGTTAGTGCGTTGGTAGTGCGGTCACGAGCAGAGACTCACGAAATATGTGACCCCATCGCCCCGTCTCGAGTACTTGCGGCAAGGGCTAAGAATGTCTGGCCACGCCTCGTAAGAATCTCGCGGGCACCTTCCAGGTCAATCCAACTCCACATCACTCGCTATTAAGCTCGCGCGGGTACCCCTTAGGGCCGACCCGTCTTTAGTAACATGGTTCAGTGTAAAGTCATAGTAACCATAGTAATTATGTGTCTAACACCAAGGGGAAAACCCGAGGAATCACCCCCGGTGAATTCCACTCGATGTTATCATTAAGGTGAACGTAAGAGGATCCACCCTTGAGGTTCACACTTGAGGGGTTGCACGATGGAGCCGTAACGGAAGTGGTTAAGGAGGAAATCACCCTCGATGACCTCGATCGTATAGCTACACTACAAAGATCTCATCAGGAGTGATGTAAGAGGTTCCACCCTCGGCACTCGATGGTAACTCTATAGAGATGTACAACTAGTGGGGGTGATGTGCGGTGTCGGGGCCTGGACGTCGATCACGTTGATTGAGTCATCGAACATAAAGCGAGGCAACTGGGACAAGGTGGGGTCACTGATGGATCTCTAACCAACCTATACTAAGCAGTTTAGGATAAGCAGGTAAGGTATGATAGCAGGTAACAAAAACAAGCTATGCATCAGAGTAGGATCATACATAAAGCAGTAGCAGTTCTAATGCAAGCATGAAAGGGAAAGAAATGGGTGAATCGGAATGCTCAAGGAGGGTTTGCTTGCCTGGACGCTCTGCTGAAAAAGAAGAAGTGTCATCGACGACGTAGTCGATCACAGGGGCGGCTTCGGTCTCGGGGTCTACCGGAGAGAAGAGGGGGAAGAAACAGTAAATACAGAGCAAACAGATGCATCACTAAGCATTACCTGACGATAGGCAAAGCTGGGTTGTTCTAACGTAGTACTACACGTTGCAGACGGAGGGGATAAACATCCAAGGATGAATTCCCTGCATTAGACGAATTCCGGGCAGGTGAAAGAGATGGGACGATTCCATGTTCAGCGTGATAGGGGCATGTTATGGAATTTCTGAGCAACTTTCATATAGAAAAACATTTTCATCCGAGCTACGGTTTAATTTCTACGAATTTCTAAAGATTAAAGTATGTTATGGAATTATTATTATTAACAAAAAAGAATTACAACGTCAGCATGACATCACTGTGACGTCAGTAGTCAACAGGATGGCTGACCAGGTCAAACTGACCAGTGGGTCCCACATGTCATACACAAAGGGCTAACAGTGGGTTATTTTTAATTAGACAGAGTTAATTAGCAATAGGGCCCCACATGTCAGTGACTAATTAGGTTAACTAATTATTTTTATTTAAAAAAACGTTTTAGTTAGAGAATTAAGCGGTGGGGCCCATACGTCAGTGTCACAGGTGTGCCCAGTCAGCAGGTGACTGGGTCAAACCAGTCAACAGGACCCACCGGGCCCACATGTCAGCAACCCAGGGCGCGGGGCCCATCGGGCCACGCAGATGGCCGGCGCCGGAGTTGCTCCGGTGGCCTCCCGCGTCGGCGAGCTCGCCGGAGATGCTCGGAATTTCGCTATGGGGCACCGTTTCGCGCGGTTTTACTTGCATTCGAACGCGGACGGACTTGGCCGGAATCATCGCCGGCGATGAGCAGAGGCGGCGGTGCGTACCGGTGCTCGATGGAAACGGCACTACGGTGGCTCAAATCGGACGCGACTAGGCTCGTTCGGCTGCGGTCGATCTCGCGCATCCAACGACGGTGGTCGTGGGGGATGGAGTTGATCGGAGTAGGGCGCAGCGTCGATGACAGCGGCGGCCGGAACTCGGCACCGACGGGAAAGACGCAGGGGGCACGAGGGGAAGAGCTGGTGGGTGCTACGGCCTCCTACGAAGACGTTGAGTACGATGATGTGCTCAGGCGCCAGAGGCATGAGCTGTGGCCGCGACGGCGAGGTGAGCGGCGGAGCAAGCTTTCGGCCGACAGTAGGTCGGTTGCTAGAGCTCAAAATCAAGCGCGTGGAGTGAGGGGAAGGAGAGAGATGCTCACAGGGGGCCTGCAGATGTGCTAAGCGGGCGCGGGGAAGGCTCGATGATGACGAACGGCGGCAGCGATCCGAAGTGGCCGAGGAGGAAGATGAAGTCGCCGCCGTCACTGCATGGGCTCTGAGCTCCAACTTGATGTGGCAGGCGGCATAGAGGACGGCGGCGGAGCGGACGGACAGGGCCGGTGGCCTCGGGGCCGCTGGTGGCCGCGGAATCGACGGAGGTACGGCGGCGACTGCGCTCGAAGGTGGATGGGGAACAAGGGGGGAGGCGAGGAGGAATCTGCCGGGGAGAGGGAGAGGCGAAGCGAGCGGGCGAGTGGGGGTGGCAGAGCAAGTGGAAGGGGAGCCCGAGGCGTCGAGGGGATCCTTATCCCCCTCGTCGACGACGCGCGGGAGCGCGCACCCGGTCGGTTGAACGGGGGGAGGGGAGAGCGACCAGGGAGGGGTAGGTGGGGCGGCCTGCTGGGATGGGCCGAAGCACAAGGGGAGGCCAGGGGCTCTCCCACCCCTTCTCCTTTTCTTTTCCTTTCTCTTTTCTCTTTTTTTATCAGTAGCTTTTGCATTTTCTTATAGCCACAATTGACTTTGCAAAAATATGCTACTGGCCAAAACAATTTCCTAGAATTATTGTGCACTGCCACAAAAAGATTGTGAGGCTTTTGAAACAGTTTGCAATTTTTTTATAAATTAAAAAGGCATTTAATTTATTACTTAGGTCACTGTTTCAAGTAGTTTAGGCCACTCAAACCCTTTGCAAAAATGTTGGTTCACCACCAATATTAGTTCTGGATTATTTGGCACATGATGAACATTTCAGTTTTCATGTTTGGAAAATTTTGAATTTTACTCATAATTTGAAATTGAATTCAACTGTTATTTGGAAAGGAGTATTGATTTAAAGTGACTAAGCACTATTATAGCAAAAATGATTAGCTTGATCTCTGGGATTACTGTAGCATCATTACACCCGGGTGTTACAGTAGACAAGAGTAAACGCTTGGCAATGTAAGAAGAACTTTTCTTACAAAGATCATCATTGATTGCTTTTAAGAACCCATGCTCTTGCTCTAAATTGAGCTTCTCAAAGCGTAAGCTTCTCATGAGTCTTTAAAAGCTCTTAATGATCCTCTAAAGTAGTTTCATGAGCTAACTTAATAGTGTTTAGTTCTTTAGTTAGACGCTCAATCTCCTTCTTGTCATTGTCATTCGTTTCATCTTGATTAGCATGATTAATAGCAAATTCATCATATTTTTCATCACTAGTGTTGTCAACAAGTAAATCATCATCACCTAGCAAATCATCTTCATCACTATTGAAATCAACATACTCGGGGTGTGATACCTTGGGGGCTTTAGCCATGAAGCATCTTCCAATTCCTTCATTTGGTGAGTCAAATATGTCGTAGGAGTTGGATGACACAAGTGCAAGACCGGCAACACCTTCATCTTGAGTATATTCAGAGTTGGAGTGATAACTTCTCTCGGAGTAGTTGTCGGAGTCGGAACCGGATGCCCATTCACCAGCGTGAGCTTGATGTCTTCGTCTTGTGTAGCTCTTTGATGACTTGTCCTTCCTTTCTGAATCCTTGCTTCTATGAGAGGGTCTTCGTTCATAACGATCATCTCTACTCCTTCTCTCTCTTGGTGGTGATTCATCTCTTTTACTTCTCCTTTTAGGTGAATCTTCTCTTCTCTTGTAGGGAGTCGTACACTCATTTGAGTAGTGTCCGTGTCTTCCACAATTGTAGCAATTGCGATCACGACTAGAAGATCTTTTGTCATTGTAGGACCTTGACTTGGAACTTCTCTCTTTGCTTCTACTCTTGTAGAACTTGTTGAAGTTCTTCACCATTAAGCTAAATTCTTCATTGAAGACTTGTTTTCTCACTTGATGTTGTAGGAGAATCACATGAAGCTTTGTAAGCACCACTAGACTTGTTATGGAGCTCTTCCTTATCCTTGAGTGGCATCTCATGAGCAACAATTCTACCAATGACTTCCATTGGCTTGAGATCTTTGTAATTGGGCATCATTTGGATCAAGGTGCACACAGTATCATATTTTCCATCCAAGGCTCTTAGGATCTTCTTGATGATGAATTTGTCGGTCATTTATTTGCTTCCTAAGCCAGCAATCTCATTTGTGATGAGAGCAAGCCTAGAGTACATTTCAGCGACTCCTTCACCATCCTTCATTTTGAACTTGTCAAGTTGACTTTGAAGCACATCCAATTTAGATTCCTCGACGGACTCGGTACCTTCGTGCATATCAACCAAAGTATCCTAAATTTCCATTGCATTCTCAAGGCGGCTGATTTTGTTGAATTTTTCGGGGCATAATTCGTTGAAGAGAATATCGCAAGCTTGAGCATTGTATTGCAACATCTTCAATTCTTTCACGGACGCTTCATGATCCGGTTCTCTTCCATCCTCGAAGTATTCACCTTGCAAGCCAATACACACAATAGCCCAAACAGCAGGGTTATAACCAAGAATATGCATTTTCATCTTATGCTTCCAACTAGCAAAATTAGTACCATCAAAGTAAGGACCTCTACGGTGGTAGTTTCCCTTGCTAGACGCCATACTCTCCTAGGTTGTGAAACCAAGGCTATGATCACCAAAGGTATGGAAATCAAGGCAAATGGAGACCAAATCTTTGATACCACTTGTAGGATCGAAAGTAGGTTTAGAGGGGGGTGATTAGACTACTTGACCAAATAAAAATCTAACATTTTCCCAATTTTAGTTGTTGGTAGATTTTTGCAAGTCAAGCAATCAACCTACACATGCAATTCTAAGAGTGTGGCAGCGGAAAATTAAACATTGCATATGAAGGTAAAGGGAAGGGTTTGGAGAAGTCAAACGCAATGTATACACAGAGATTTTTGGCATGGTTCCGACAGGTGGTGCTATCGTACGTCCACGTTGATGGAGACTTCAACCCATGAAGGGTCCACGAAGAAGCAACCTTGTCTATCCCACCATGGCCATCGCCCACGAAGGACTTGCCTCACTTGGGTAGATCTTCACTAAGTAGGCGATCTCCTTGCCCTTACAAACTCCTTGGTTCAACTCCACAATCTTGTCGGAGGCTCCCAAGTGACACCTAACCAATCTAGGAGACACCACTCTCCAAAAGGTAATAGATGGTGTGTTGATGATGAACTCCTTGCTCTTGTGCTTCAAATGATAGTCTCCCCAACACTCAACTCTCTCACACAAATTTGGCTATGGTGGAAAGATGATTTGAGTGGAAAGCAACTTGGGGAAGGCTAGAGATCAAGATTCTTGTGGTTGGATTGGAATGTCTTGGTCTCAGCACATGAGTAGGTGGTTCTCTCTTGGAAAACGAGTAGTGGAAGTGTAGGCACGTTTTGATGGCTCTCTCTCAAATGGAGATGGGGTGGAGGGCATATATAGCCTCCACACAAAATCCAATCGTTACACACATTTGACCCAACTCAGTCAGACCGAATAGAAGGACTCGGTGAGACCGATTCAGTTCAAAATGTGAACGTTAGGAATATCGGTTGGACCGGCATGATCAACTCGGTGAGACCGATGTGCTAGGGCTAGGGCAAAACCTCATCTCGGTGAGACTGATTGCATGAACTCGGTGAGACCAATTTCAGCAAAGATCAAACAGAGGGTTGGTCAATCAAACTCGGTGGGACCGATTGCACATTTCAATGAGACCAAGATAATTACAACAGGTAACAGAGGGTTTGCAAGGCCATCTCAGTGAGATCGAGATCGTATCGGTGAGACCGAATTGTCTCGCATTTCTGGCAGCGGCTATGTCAAAAGAACTCGGTGGCACCGGATAGATCAAATCGGTGGGGCCGAGTTTGACTTTGAGTTTTGGACATATGTGGAAATGAGAAAGTGGTTGAGGGTTTTGGAGAAATATCACTAAGCACTTTGAGCAAGTAGATCATTAAGCAACACCTCATCCCCTTTTAATAGTATTGGCTTTCCTACGGACTCAATGTGATCTTGGATCACTAAAATATAAAATGAAGAGTCTTGAGCTTTTGCCAATCTTTGTCCTTAGCATTTTGAGGGGTCCACATCTCTAGTCCATGCTATGCCAATCATTGAACTTTCTAAAATATTTAACTTGAATGGATATTAGTTCAATGAGCTATATGTTATTATGAATTACCAAAACCACCCGGGGTGTAGTTGCACTTTCAAGAGGCCTCTCAGAAGCGAAAAAAATACATTTTTTCTTTTTTTCCTTCCGTGAGAGGCACGGTTTTGCTTCCGCGAGAGGCACGGTTTTGCTTCTGAGAGAGCCACGGCCATGCCTCTCGAAAACAGAAAAAACATGTTTTCTCTTCTTTTTTCTTCCACGAGAGGCATGATTTTGCTTCCTCGAGAGGCATGGTTTTGCTTTTGCGAGAGGCACGGTCGTGCCTCTCAAAAACAGCTTTCGGAAAGGGGGAAAAGTGTTCCCGATCCGGTTTTTTCGTCTAGTTTTTTCATGAAGAAAAAGTTCGTCAAAACCTATCAACATGGATCTAGTTTTGAATATCTCGATGCGAGGAATCCAATGGTGAAAGCGGTTCGGGATTTGGATGGACGGTTTAAGAGATAAATCATTTTGAATAAACGGATCTACAAAAATGGAAAAACTCACAGGTTGTGACAAGTGATGCACATGCAGCGCACCACTTATCATGACCTGGGGAGGTGCAAGTGGTTTTTGGAAGGAGTACTCCTCAATTGGTGATTTCGCTAATTCGGCCTTCCCCCAAGAAGCTAAGGGGCGCCTCCACTAGTGGGCCCAAGGGGCCCAATATCTTTCCACCACTTGGCCTTCTAAGGCCCATTGATATTTAATTAAATATAAAAACCTCTTAACTATTATTAGAGCCTTTTATTATTATTTTAACATCTCCAGAAACATTTTCCACCCACATATTATTTATCGGTATTGCCTGGTAAACCCTGAAACCCTCCCGGTGACCCCAAAACGCTTTCGGTTCCTCTCGGGACTATTTTGAATATTAATCAAACTATATCATAAATATTTATCATTACTCCTGTCCTACTAACACTCAACATATCATGATTACCTTAAACTTGTGACCCTGTAGGTTTGGTAAAACATAGACATGAACAAAACCCCTTTCGTTCAATGACCGATAGCGGAACGTGCACATCCATATCGATCCCTATGAGTACACGAATAAAATTCGAGTGAACCTTTGGTTATCATGTGCTATTCCCTTTGCTTCACATACTTTATAAAACCTGAGGTGAGATATATTGGTATCCTCTTGAGTCATACACATGCTCACTATACCAGTCTCTTCGTTATGAGTTTCGTTCTTCTTTCTCGTTGACATGTTCCGGCATCCCTGTGACTTAGTCACATGTGTCTGGCCAGACGATGACGGATGCCATCACACCAAGAGAGCCCTAAGAATATCTCTCCATCGTCGGAGGAGCAAATCTCACTCTTGAGCTATCTAGTCCCTTATCAAACTTTCCGATGATCCTGTAAGTTGTCGTTATGATCACCGTATTACAAATGACGTTTGAGCAGCCCCAAAGTCCACCGTACTATAAGAAGTGACTACAATACTCTCATGGCTAAGGAACATAAGCACATGTTAACAGTCTGTGTTATAAGAATTGACTTCTGATGGTATGACATCAAAGTATAACAAACAAGTTTGGGTCGATTTAATATGATCGTTCTTTCAATGTCATATTCTCAATGTTGTTTTAGGACTATAATTACATTTAACAATATCCTAAGATCTGGAAAACATGATCAGGAACAACACTTGAGCTAGTCTTAGAGGCGAGACTAGGGATAAGGTCTTACCGTTTATTATTCCACACGTGCATATGAGTTTTCCACTGGATTGCATATTCCAGGATAATGGCAGTTATAACATAGAATATAAACTATTAATTATGAATATAGAAGCATAATAATACAAGATTATTGTCTCTAGGGCATATTTTCAACCGTCTCCCACTTGCACTAGAGTCAATAATCTAGTTAGCATATTTTGCCGCAAGACCACGAAAGCGCTCTGTCTCAGGATCGAGGAGTCCGAGTGGGCTACGAAGAGGGTGGATGGCCACGCGAAAGCAATCTAGCTGACGTAGGAGCGGCACTGTGTCGCCCGCTGTCTCGCGGGCTTCATCTCACCCTCCTCCAATGACAGCGGCGCGAAGAGCATGGACAACGACGACACCCCTCCAACCGCGGGCACCTTCAGGGAGGACAACTAACGCCGCTCTGGTGACCGCAAGGGCCCGGCGTAGAAATGGTGAAGTTCTACGCCCCTCTGTTTAATTCTAGTATCCTATCTAGTGTTCGGTGATGAACTGCCTCTTTTGGTCCTGTTGTACATGTCTGGTGATGAACTTTTGCTATGTGTGTGAATTTTATCTATGTTTGTTTCTTTCTATGATTGTTTTATTGATGATCTAGGTAGTTTATCTCATGTTGCATGAGTGCATGGATTCCAGGACTGGATATGAGGGGGCAGCTGCAAACGCTAAGAATGTTCGCGGACACGCCTATGGACATAAGGGTCAAATTTGTGAAGTCCGGGTGTGGATGCTCAAAGTACCTTTGGGAAGGAAAAAGGAACATATCTAGTGTAGTCGTGTAGAAAGAGAACTCCACATGAACCTCTTGCACTAACAATTGCAGAGTATGACAAGAAGATAAGAAAAACAACATGAGCATAACTCAGGAGCAAAGCTGAATGCAGAACTCTGTTAAGAGAATAGCAGAGAAAGGATAGGTCAGTTTATGCAGCTCCAAACCCATTAAGATAGGAAAATCCTATCTACTGCTCGTTGCGGCAATCTATCGACCAAACGCACACTCGAGCAAGGCGAGCAGTCTGTGATGGGCCGGCCTATTTTAGCGTAGCATAGCACCTCTTTCAACCGGTTTTGGGAAACTTCTAGAAGGCCCTGAACCGGTTTTTCTTTATAGTTTTTTTTTCTGGTTTTCCCTTTCTTGTTTTGTATTTTTCATTTTTCCTTTTCCTGTTTTTGTTTCCCTTTTTCCTTTTCTATTACTGTGTATTTTATTTTATTTTCTTTGTTCTTTTTTCTTTTTTTTTATGTCAAATTTTCAAAAAATCTTCTATATTTCAAAAAAAAGTTCGAATTTTCAATTTTTTTATATAAGATGTTCCTATTTTTAAAATATTGTTCAGTGATTTCAAAATTTGATTGAGTTTTAAAAAATCATATTTTTTTTCTTTAATCAAAACCTTTTTTCAAGATTTCGAAAAAAATCCACTTTAAAAATTGTTTGCAAATTTGAAAAAAAAATGTTCGCGTCGTCAATTGTTTTGGGGAGTTTGAAAAAATGTATGACTTTTCCAAAAACTGTTCATAAATTTGAAAGTTTGTTCCGAATTTCGAAAGACATTTGTATTTTTCGACTTTTCTTCATAAATTCATAAAATGTTTGTATTTTTCAAACATTGTTCAGGAATTTCAAAAATATGTCATGTTTCCAAAAAAAATCAAAAACAAATCTTCAAATGTTCACAATCTCTTTTTTCCAAGGTTTCAAAAAATGTGTCCCTTTCAAAAATTGTTCGCAAATTTGAAAAAAAATATTCGTGTCCTCAATTTTTATTGGGAGTTTGAAAAAATGTTCCACCTTTTCAGAAATTTCGAAATATTTGTGTTTTCAAAATTATTTAGTAGAAGGAAAAAATGGTTTGCCAACTTTAAAGAATGTCTGTATTGGAATTTTTTATTTTTACAATGTTCCTGTTTTGGAAAAATGTTTGCGTTGGAATTTTGAAGTTTCATTTTACTAATTTAGTAACAGATTTGAAAAGTGATCCCGTTTCATAAAACATTCACTTTTTTTCAAAAAAAAATTGCTTTGGAAATTTAAAAATATTCCGAACTGTACTGTAATGTGTTCTTTAAGTTTTAGCGCTGCTTTGTAGCATTAACGCTGGCTAGCTAGACTGGTAGGTTTCTATTTTGTACAGTGCTACAGGCTTGCTCTATAGACCGGCACTAGCTTCATGGGCCGGCCTAATAGGGGATCTGCCTGTGCGTGTGCGCGACAACCTGCGAAATCACTAGTACTTGTTACAAAGATCATTCTCAAGGTTGCGATAAGTGGCTTGCATGTGCGCCACTTGTCGCAACCTGAGAGTTTTCTCTTTTTCGTAAATCCGTTTATTCAAAACATTTTATCTTTTAAACTGTGCGTCCAAATCTCAAACTGCTTTTCTTGTTGGATTTCTCATGTCGAGATCTTCAAAACTAGATACCATGTTGATATGTTTTGACAAACTTTTTTTCCGTTTTCAAAAGGCACGGTCATGACTCTCGTGAAAGCACAACCGTGCCTCTCGCAGAAGGAAAAAACAGAAAACGCATTTTTTCGTTTCCAAAAGGCACGGTCGTGACTCTCGCGAAAACACAACCACGCCATTCGCAGAAGGGAAAAAACAGAAAATGCGTTTTTTTCGTTTCCAAAAGGCACGACCGGGACTCTCGCGAAAACACAACCGTGCCTTTCCCGGAAGTAAAACGGTGACTCCCGTCAAAGAAAAAAAAATGTGTTTTTTTCGCACAAATTTTTTCCTTTTAATTTTTTTTTACCCAAAAGCTAAGGAAGGCCGGTTGAAGACCGAAATGTCAAAAAATCCTGTTTAGAAAGCCGGAAACGTGTGTGAAAAAAACAATTCGGAGAAAGCGTCCAGAGCGTGACACGTGGAGAGTTGTTGAGAGAGCACCAAGTGGCGCTAATCGTTGTGAGGCTTTTGAAGGAGCGCTCGTTAACTAGTTGCTCTCCGACAACGTGCCGCAGAGAGCAGCACATATGAGCGGTAATTCCTAAACAGCGCTCTCAACGCCCGTTTACAGCCATTTCACAATCGGGCGCATACCCCTCAAGCGACTTGGGCTCGGCCCATCTACCCCTTTTTCCAGCTTTATTTCGCCAAAAAGCTACACGCGTGAGAGGGATTCGGACCCGTGACGTCTTCACTTATTCTACGACGCAGTAACCAACCCGCCATAGACATCTGATGTGATTATTTGCATCTTCTTCATTCTTTTGTTCTTTCCTCCTTTTTTTCTTTTTTCTTCTTTTCTCTCTTTCTTGAAAGGTTTAATTTGTTTTTATCTTTTCACTTTTGCTAAATGCCTGAACTATTTTTCAAAAATCAATGAACATTATTTGAAAATTGATAAACTGTTTCCAAATTCGATGAACTATTTTTGAATTCGAATACGATGAACTTTTTTCAAATTTGATGAATTTTCTCAAACTCGACGAACTTTTCTCAAATTTGATGAACTTATTTCAAATTTGATGAAAAAAATCAAATTCAATGAACTTTTTTCAAATTTGACGAGATTTTTTGAAATTCAATTAACTTTTTTCGAATTTGATGATTTTTCCTCAAACTCGATGAACTTTTCTCAAATTTGATGAACTTATTTCATATTTGATGAACTTTTTCCAAATTCGATGAACATTTTGCAAACTCGATGAACTTTTTCCAAATTCAATGAACTTTTTTTCAAATTCAATGATTTTTTTAAATTCAATTATTCTTTTAATTCGATGAGCTTTTTCCGAACTGGATGAGCTTTTTTTTCAACTCAATGAACTTATTTGAAATTCAATGAACTTTTTTTCATTTTTTATGAAACTTTTCAAATTTTATGATTTTTTTAAATTCAAACTTCAAGATATTTTTTCAAAAAAATTCGTGAACCATTTTCAAACTTGATGGATGTTTTTTCAAATTGATGAACTTTTCCCAAATTAGTATACTTTTTCATTTTCATGAACTCTTTGAATTCGTGAACTTTTTTGAATACATGGACTTTTTTCGTATATTTGCTTTTTATCTCAATACACAAACTTTTTTTGAAATCTGTGAACTTACAGTTTTTTGTTTACATTAAGGAAAACACATTTTCCAAAAAAAATCAAATAATTCAAGAATCAAAGCGCTACAGTAAATGGTATAACGTGTACTTAATTGAGCGGCTATGGTGCTCTTAAAAAGTACCCCCTGAAAGTAGTCGCTAGCTCTAAGTGGCTGTGGTGGTTAGCCATTCTGGAATGGCCTTAGTATTAGTACTACTATTCTCACAGGGACAGAAAACATAAAAAGACACGGTACGACCATATCATTGCAGAGCATATATTAAACCCATTAACGGTGGCGCAAAGGACGCCTCGTCGCGCTGCCCACCTCATCATTTTTACTGTGTTGGCCAGAGAAAAAAAAAGAGGTAAAAAGGGGCGTGGCAGCCCCGGCCCCAACCCTATCTCCCTCCTCGATTTCTCTCCCTCTCACTCGCCAGGCGCCGTCACCACTCAACGGCGGCCTCCCCCACAGCCCCCGCCACCACCTCTCCTCCCCTTCCCTTCTTCCCATCACCGGTGACGAAGTAATTGACCACGGGTACCCCGAAGACGGCAAGACAATATTTTAAAACATCGGGGCTAGCAAAGCCTCTCAGTCCGACTGCCCAGCTGCTCTTGCCGGTTCCCCGTCCGACTGCTCTGCCCGGTCGGCTGCCGACTGAGCCGACCAGCCGGCTGCCGACTGCGTCAACCAGCCGGCTGCCGACTGCAGCCCAACCCTACACCAACGAGACGGCCATACCTCGGACGAGACAGCTGTACCACCACGCCATCATGTACAGTGTCACTTGTCCCTGGGCACTATTCATGAAGTGACCCAGGAGACAAGCATGACACCCACACCATACCCCCATGCCCACTTGTCCATGCCATTACATAGCGTAGGAAGTAAGCTAGTCATGCCTATATAAAGGCACACGTCCATCCATCCAGGGAGGGACTCACGCACACACATGCTCACGCACACACCCACGGCCAAGAGCCATTCGACCACTAGAGCATGCATGTTCATCCGGCCACACGCATAAACAAAGTCAGACGCCTATGGCACTGACAAAAGATACAGCTCCAGGAGCACTCTGTACTAGGTATATCAGATACACTCAGACATGCAGCAGTAGGAGCATTATCTCTCCGGAGAGCTCCGAAGCTAGGTAAATCATCGCGTGCTACTCGCATACCCGCTCCCGGTTCTATCAGCAGCAGTCTTACCCTCACACTAAGCCCTTGTGGCATCTGTCGACTCGCAAGCCCCCCGTGAGAATACCACGACAGTTGGCGCCCACCGTGGGGCGGTACTATGCTACCGCGCTGCTGCTGGTTTCGCAGTCCGGGCGGGACCATCTTCGTCTCCACTGCCGCGGCGTCGCGCCGTCTCTCCGGTAACGCTCGGGGGCTCGACTTCAACCCGCCCCCGGAGCGGCCGCGCAGGACGACACGTCTTCGCCGTCGGCCTCGCCATCTTCGTCATCACCACCGCAACGCCGGACGCCCGTCCGCACGCGCGCCGCGCGCGGGGCCTCGCTTCGATCGGTCGTGTTCATCCTCGTGCCGCTCGCATCTACTTTCCTCCGTGTTGCTCTTTGCTCCGGCCGACACGCGCATTCGCTTCCCCAAATATCATCTAGACAAGCTAGCTAGATGCAGGTCAGACAATGGTCAAACCATTGACCATACACTACACGGATATACTACCCAAACAATGCCCATACACCGCTTGTACAATGATCAGATGCAAGTCGGACAAGTCCCAGATAATCCTTATATAATCCCTATACATCGCCCATACACTTGTCAGATACAGGACGGACACGACCTGTACACAAACACAATGGCCATACAATGGCTCGGTCTGCAGCTAGCACGCTCGGCCTCGACGCGCAGCTCCCTCCGCTGGGCGTTGGCTGCGGTTCCGCGTCTGCCGCAACAATCAGCGTTCGCGATCTCCTTCTCCTCCGACTGGTCCTCCGCTGCTTCGACCTCCGTCACCCGCGCGCCTGGCCTCTCCGTCGCGGCTCCACCCTGCTCCGGCCTGCTCCGCCTCCCGCACGGGCGCGACTTCGCCCCTGCGTCGAGCTCTCCTCTCCGCGCACGCGTACGGGACCGGGCCCCCTGCAGCTCTGCTCCAACCGGCCGCGCGGCAGCGCACCTCTATCGCGTCCGCCGGCCGCCCGGCTCCGGCCTCCTCCGCTCGTCGCCTCGTCCCCGACCAGCTGCTCCGGGCCTCCTCCCGCGCTGCCCTGGTCCATAGCTGCGCACCCCTTCCTCCGCGTCTAGCTCGCCCGCCTCCGCACGCGAGGTGCCTGGCGCGCGCCTTCTCTGCCATGCGTCGCAAACGCCTGGCCTAGTCCGAGCGTCCGCCCGCACTGGCTACAGGCCCGCAGCGTCCGGCTGCATTCTGCCCCGGTCAGCTCCGCCTCCCCCTGCCGGCTCGCCTCCCCATGCCGGACCGGCCGAATCTTCCGCGTCCGCGCCGCCTATAGGCCCGCAGTGCCGGCTGCAGCTCCCCGCCACCCGGCCTCGTCGCGCCCGCCTGCTCCCGCGGCCGGCTTGCCACCAGCCGGCCTCGCGAGCGCCTGACGGCTCGCGCTACAGTCGGATGCCCGCCTGCCGCACCAGCGAACCCCCGCGCCTCACTCCCGATTGCGGAGTGCGCTGCGCCCGGCTGGCCGCGCGCCGGTCTCACCTCGTTCCAGCCTCCGGCTCCGGTTGCTCCCATGGGAGCCCCGGCCGTCCGCGCCGGCTGCAGCTCCGCGCTGCTCGCATCCCGACTACCCGCCACGCCCGCCTGCCGGCTGTGCCGCCCGGCCGCCCGCTGGTTCCGTGTCGGCTTCCGCCCGTCGCGCCCGCCTGCGCCGGCTCCCGCGACCCGGCTCCGCGTCCTCCCGCGCGCCGGCTCCCTCGCCGTTGCGCCCGGCCGCCGAGTCGCCAGCACCCTCGCCCGCCGGCTCCGGCTCCAGACGCCGCCCCGCCGGCTGCCGCCTCACAACTGGTCGGCTGCTTAGCCAGCTCCCAAGTCCGGCTGGCTGTGAAGAAAGAAGAGAGCCCGGTGGAAAGAAGAAGCAGAGAAAAGAGTCGGTCTGGCCGGCTGCTCAAAAAAAATGAAGCAGAAGCCGGCTGAGAAAAGATGTGGCCGGCTGCAAAGAAAAGTAAGAGTTTGGCCGGCTGGAGAAAATCAGACGCCGGCTGCTAAAAAGAAGAAAAAGGAAAAAAGAGGAGCCGGATGCTAGAAGAAAGAGGGCTGGCTGCTTGCTTGGGGCCGGCTGAAAAAGTCCAAGGCCGGGTGCCAAAGGCCGGCTGACAAAAAAAAAGTCTGACCGCTGGGTTGGTAAAAAGAAAAGAGAGGCCGGCTGCCCGAGAAAGAAAGGAAAGTACCCAGCTGACTGCTAATGCAGAAGAAACGTCCGGCTGCCCGCTGCCAACAGACGGACAAAGAGAAAAAGAAAGAAGACAAAGTAGTTGCCGGGAGATCCGGCCCGACTGCTCAGCAGTCGGCCCGAATCTCGGGGGTTACACCTGGCGGGTGCGCTGACGCGCCCCATGAAGAAGAAGACAAAGTAGTTGCCGGGAGATCCGGCCCGACTGCTCAGCAGTCGGCCCGAATCTCGGGGGCTACACCCAACGGGTGCGCTGACGCGCCCCACGAAAAAGAAGACAAGGTAGTTGCCGAAAGATCCGGCCCGACTGCTCAGCAGTCGGCCCGAATCTCGGGGGCTACACCCAGTGGGTGCGCTGGCGCATCCCACGGAAGATTGCAGACAAGAGAAGAGTTTTGTCCGGCTGCCAGCAGCCGGCAGAAAAGAAAAAGAAAAAAAAATGGTGCTGCAAGACGCCTCGCCGCCTGGCTGGTCGAGCCTGACCGGCCAAGACTCCCCTTCGAGCACCCGGAGGCCCGAAAGCTACACCCAGCGGGTGCGCCGGCGCGCTCCGCGAGCGCTGAGCCGTGCGGCTATCTTCGACAACGACCGCGACTACACGAAAATCAATGTGGGCCCCTCACCCGCATATTTTTTCACCACGCAAGCACGGATAACCCCGAGCGATGCTCGGGGAACTATCTCTGCATTTCATTACAATTGCATCACTGTTCGCCCCGACGCCAGCCAGAGTTGGCCCGGGGGCTAGCCGCTTGGCCTGAGATGTTAGTTCCCGCATGCGGCTTAGTAGCGTGCGCGGTACCAAAGGCTCACTCTTAGTCACAGACCGCAGAGCGGCTGTCCGGCTAGCAAGGGTGAACGCTGGAGGCCACCCACGTGAAAAACGTTCGGGAAGAAAAAACGGATCGGGTGACCCGACCGTTTCCTTTATGAGTATCTGCTCGGTTAAATCTGCTCCCAAATTCTGAGTACTGTACACTCCGCTTCACGGCCCACTCTCAGCCACAGACCGCAGAGCGGCTGTCCGGCGAGCGAGAGCACAAGCCAAAAAGCGGAGGGAACATGAAAAAATTGAAGGGGGCTCGGACGCAACCGAGTCGGCACCCTCCGCATAAAACTTGCAATGCTAAAAGCAAACATTTGATATATCTGCGTGGACTAAATTTGTCTTTTTCATGATCATTTCCATGAACACTCGTCAAAAAACCTCCGCCCAACTTTGCCAAGTTGCCCGGAGGATTGGGGGCTACTGATGGAGTAATTGACCACGGGTACCCCGAAGACGGCAAGACAATATTTCAAGACATCGGGGCTAGCAAAGCCCCTCAGTCCGACTACTCGGCTGCTCCTGCCGGCTCCCCGTCCGACTGCTCTGCCCGGCCGGCTGCCGGCTGCCGACTGAGCCAACCAGCCGGCTGCCGACTGCGCCAACCAGCCGGCTGCCGACTGCAGCCCAACCCGACACCGACGAGACGGCCATACCTCAGACGAGACAGTTGTATCACAACGCCATCATATACAGTGTCACTTGTCCCTGGGCACTATTCATGAAGTGACCCAGGAGACAAGGATGACACCCACACCATACCCCCATGCCCACTTGTCCATGCCACTACATAGCTTAGGAAGTAAGCTAGCCATGCCTATATAAAGGCACACATCCATCCATCCAGGGAGGGACTCAGGCACACACATGCTCACGCACACACCCATGGCCAACACACATGCTCACGCACACACCCACGGCCAAGAGCCATTCGGCCACTAGAGCATGCATGTTCATCCGGCCACACGCATAAACAAAGTCAGATGCCTATGGCACTGACAAAAGATACAGCTCCAGGAGCACTCTGTACTAGGTATATCAGATATACTCAGACATGCAGCAGTAGGTGTATTATCTCTTCGGAGAGCTCCGAAGCTGGGTAAACCATCGCGTGCTACTCGCATACCCGCTCCCGGTCCTATCAGCAGCAGTCTTACCCTCACACTAAGCCCTTGTGGCATCTGTCGACTCGCAAGCCCCCCGTGAGAATACCACGACAACCGGCGACCTCGTTTCCTCTCCCTCACCTAAGATCAACCAGCAGGTCCGGATCCTATGCAGACTCAGCTTCAGCACACCCACAACACTACTTTTGCTTGAGGACGTCAAGAGCTAGAAGGCGGGTGGTGCCGCCAACTCTCGTCCCGAGCAAGACGTAGGAGGACGAGCACAACCTGGACGAGGTTGCCGTCCCGCTGCGCCTCCAGTCCTAGCACGGTCGCTCGCCCCATGATGTCCTTTGCATCGATCTGAAGCTCGCGCGGGATGGGAACAAGCTGGGGATGAAGAGAAACGGGCGAGGAGGTTGAGCAGTCCGTGGTGTCGCCGCAGTCGTCCTCATCCCTCGTGCGTGATGCCAGAGAGACGATCTGCCAGAAGCTCGACTATGTGTGCCCGCATAGAGGTGATTTATTTTATGCAAACCTTTCCATGAACCAATTCATCTTTCTCGAGTGGTTCATTGCACTGTGGGTGCTCTTTTTGTTTGATTCTCATGAATGATTTGAGATTGATGTGATGCTATGCAAGCCTGGAGTGTTAGACCGAGTCACACATATATAGTTTCTGGTGCTAATTTCTTGCACAATTGTATTGTTCTTTAGGTCCTCTCTTGCCATTTGATACATCAATCACCATGACATTAATTGTTTGTCATGAGTTTTGGCATAATTAATTAATTTTACAACTTCTACATTTGTACTGTACATCCTAATTGGTAACTAGCCATGCATTTTGAGGTTATGAAAGTTGAACCATATCACAATTTCTAAGCTGCATGAAATTTTGATTTACATTTTTCAGAGTTTTTTTACTACAAAAAGGATGAAATAAGATGAGATATGTATTTAGATCTCAAGGAAAAATATTACAGATGATGTGTGCTTATCCAAATCACAAAAATGTTTCTGATTCTATCTGATTTGATGTCTAAGTTGTTGAATTTTTATTTGATAGAGTGCATCAGTTATATAAGAAGGTTTATGCCCTTTATGGTGGACATAAAAAAAAAGAATCACAACACTTTTATGTTTGAATTTGTTGGTACATGTAATCGAACTTACAGTTAAGTAGCTTTTGTGATGCAACCAAAATTAAATCATGTAACCTCATCTTACATGGGAGTGATCTATTTATGCAGATAACTAGATATTGTTCTTTTTATCACTATTATGGGTTTATGGTCAAATCACCTCTCTCTGTTGTCTTGCCTTTTGCAGTGCTTTTGGTTCAGAAGCTGCAAAATGGAAATGTGTTGGAGCTATTGACAATTTGGCATCACTCAACATCTGTTCAGATATATATCTGCATAGCCCAGGGATATTGAATGCAACATTTGGTTCAAGCTATAGAAAGAATGGGCATACCAGTGATCCTTTTCTTGATTCTCTAAAGCATATTGTGTGGCGAGTAAAAAGTAAATATAGAGACTCATGTTTACTGTATTCACATTCAGTCATCCTTATTCAGAATGTCTGAATGTTATTTAATTTTGCAGATTGAGCTAGACTTATAACATATCACCAAACCTGAGATCTAAAACATGTTGCTGCTAGCAGGGCCCAAATATAATCAAAATAAATATGTAGGTTTTTAGTGTTCTTGCTATATTGTTCTGCTAGATGTGTGATGTGTGTTGCTGCGAGTTTGTGGATTGGGGGCTTCTTGGTGATGTGTGCCAGCTCGAGCGGGTTGCATTGGTGGTCCGTGTGGTGGATGGAGCCATTGCTTCATGTTTGTTTTTCATGATGTTCTCTTTTTGGGTATGGAAGGCTTGTGTGTTGTTTAGGCTGTTGTTTCTTTGTTGGGGTAGATTTTTCAAAAATTGTTTGGTGGTGGTGGCCCTGTTGTATGTACACCGGTTGTCGTGGCTTACTGGCTTGTGTTCCAGTTGACACTGCTCAACAAGGAGAAGAAGGGCAGTCCACCACATACACGTGAATGCCTCATGCGTGGCTCTTTCAATGCATTGTTGCTCATCACATTTTATCATTCTTTGTGCTGACAGTATGCAGAAGATTCTTCCTGTCATCATGGGGCTTGAGAGAGAGAGAGAGAGAGAGAGAGAGAGAGACATGTCGACCTCTATGCGCAGTACGCACAAGGGTTGCTGCTTAGTATTAGTGTTTATGCGAGTCCATTCATCTTATCATTCAATTTAGATGCGTGTTTTGGATGTCTTAGGATTTTCAACTAAAATAATTATGAGATACTCTGAGTAATGAGGCTTAAATTCAATCTTTGATTTCCCTATTTGAACTGTAAAATGTTTATATCTTTAGGTATTAGAAAGTGTGCGCTATTTATTTCATTCATTATTTAACATGGTCTGTCCAGCTCTTTTTTGAGCTGGAGAAGTTAAAGGAACTAAATAAGAAAATGGTAATTCTTGGGTCGATCTGCTATTTTGCTTTTGTATTTGAGAGCATCTGATAAAATCTTAGGTACTTCGGACCAACTGATGCTTCATTAGGGTATAACTACTGACTGGATGCATAAGAGAACCGTTGTACTACATACTTTCTCCAGTTTGAATAACTTATCTTAACAATACAATAGCTGAATGATTTGCTTGTATGTTTCTCTTTCAGGTTAGAGAGAAAGATTTTGATGTGAACTTTTGGATAATATCCCTGATTTCTTTTACTTGGATTCAGGTCACCATATGCTGAATCAGATTTTTTTTAACAAGGTACTTAATGGGACACCTCATTATTTTAGATCTTTTAACACTTGTATGGGTGTGCATACTTTTCAGGTTACAACTACCAGTATTTGTTTATTTTTCTGACTTAATCTGTTTGTGTCATTAGAGAGTGAAATATTCTTTACTTCCCATTCTTATGTTGTGTTTTATTCTCCTAACTGATAAACCATGCCCAGCTATGATACTAGGAGGCGGAACTATTTTATCCAGAGGAGCTGTGCATTCGCAAGTTCTGTTTTTCTTTACTCATATCCCTGGATTTAGATGTCAGTATGCACCAAAACATGAAAATAAGTGGCGAAGCCATAATATTTTGTGGTTAACGAAGCACTTTTAAATTGCTTCCCCACAGAAGGATCGGAGATCCAAAGCCACGGGTGAGGTCCTCCCATTCGTGAATTTGTTATGCTTTTGGGTGTAGCCATAATATTTGGGGTGTGGGTATGTAAACAAAGTCAGTAAGATTGATTTATGTGAACATAGATTCTGCTATGTAAGATCAATATATTTTCTCAAAAAGAAAATTCCAGGTTCGACAAAAGGCAAGTGGCAAATTGTCACCACTTCAGCAATTGTGGCATATGTTTTCTCACGAAGAAACTTTAAGGAGGATGTTGTAGGAACCATTTGAACCTGCTTGTACAATAATGGCTTTTCTTGCCATTTTGATCCTGCTACCTGAACTGTATGTCACTGCTTGCCAGATTGATCGTTGCTGATGAGATGGACTACATAATAAGAAGAGACCGGTCTGTGCTACATGAGCTTTTCATGCTTACCACCCACCAGTTTTCAAGATGCATACTGATAGGTTAGTTTTCTGCGATACTCACACCTACTATGTACATTTTTAACTCTCTGGGAAAGAAAAGGAAAACAATCTTACTTAGCATTTTGTACTGTTTTGCTAACTGATAGCCCATTATGTTTTTCAGGAATTGCAAACGCCATAGATCCAACAGATCGGTTTCTACCAAAGCTTGAATCCTTAAATTATAAGCATTCCTACTATATTTGTTGAAGTGAAAGTGGAAGGCATCTTTAGAACAGGAAAATGAGTCTGCCGTTTGTTCCAGACACTCCTTCATATCTTGTGTTCTGCAATCTTGCGTCTCACTATGGGAGCAATATTCAGTCAATCCAGAAATTAGTGAACATAGCATTGCATGCATTTTTTTAGTCCATCCAATTTCACAAAGTTTTCTTTTTTCCATTATTAGCGCTACCCATGTTACAGAGATGATCGGAAAGTTAGCTATCATGGTAGTATCTGTGCTCTTTTGTTCTCTTTTTTTTGGTCAGAGGTGATTTGGGTGCACCTCATGATCTCTTTGTTCTGCCCAAAAAACAGTATTTCTGATGGCTTGGACAATTTCTGTCAATAATTCTGTGCATCTATGGTTGCAGGAGAATGAATTTTTATGTTCCCATGAAATTAACTCTTTTTCTTCTTTGTTAGTTATCATCTTCCATGAATATTTGTTCCATCTATCTGTTCTGCTAGCTGAAATTGATCATGTCAGATAAATTCCTTTGCCGCATCACTAGTTCTATCATTCTGATAGATGGTCGAAATATTTCACCGGCTTGCTTCAAATCCTATTGATCAACCCCGAAACACATGCCCTAAAGCTTGTTACTCTCTGGGAATCATTTATATCATAATCTACAACTATCATGCTTCAAATTGACTACGTTTATCATAATTTGTTCATGCATGACAGATTTTCTTTCTTCGCAGCTGATCTGATAAGTGACAGTATGACTGTACTTTTTATTTACAGGTAATTGATAATATGTACATTCTCATTTTCTTCTATACTCCAGTGCCCCTTGCATTTTTTCTTCCATGATGCCAGAATATCATATGAACTATTTTCTTGTGACTGTTATGCGCTAGGACAACACCAGGCAGTACTTTTTGTGAGAAAGTATACATTTTGTTTAGGACAACACCAGGTTATGGCTTAGAGTATCTACATCACTAGATGCTAATCAAACACTGCAGGTAGGCGAAATTAATGCTAGGTGATGTGCGGGTAGGTGCTAAGAAAAAAAAAACCTTGGCACACATTCCTAAGCTAAATACATTACTTGTGGTTACGTACTAACATTTTTACCTTATCTGGAAAAAAAAATGAGAAGTACTCCCTGAAGTCTCCTCGCCGATGTCCAACGGCCGCCATGACAACACCCACCTCCATGACAATCGAGCTTCTCGACCTGCCTGAAATGGACAAGGTCATTCGGGCATGTGCTTTTGATGTGCTATTTTCTCTCTTTTGATAAGAAGTCAAGTGTAGCCAACATAATTGATTTTGTGTTCTATGCTACCAGTTGTCCGGGCATCCGCTTTTTATGTACTATTTGTTCTCTTTTCGTAAGATCAATTTTGTGTTATAGAAACTATGCTACCAGTTATTCATGGTTGTGCACTAAATAGATGTTCCTCTACCTGTAATAAATATCTTTTGCTTTGTTTCCGCATTAATGAATCTGATATAATTAACAGTCCAATTGTCATTTTAATATCATGTCTGTCACTGACTATAATCAGTCAGCCGTACTAAAATATGCTAATGTTCACTTACATGTAAGGAGCATCAAAAGCAATGAAAAGGGCGCCTACAAGCTGGCAACGCCCAAACTTTCTTTCAGGAGGCGCGCCATGGCGCGCCCCAAGCGCTAGTAAGTATATTCCTTATCCCCTTATACATGATTAATATGCACCAACTCTATGACCCATCTCTCCATACAACATCCTTCAATATCCTTACGAATAATGTGGTACCTGCCATGCATATACATAAAATTTATCATCGGCAATTTTGAACTTCCGGGCAAGTAAAATCAGTTAATTATGAAATGTATCATCATCAATTTTAAACTTCTGGACAAGGAAACAAACAAGAAAAAAAGTACACGCCACACATGCACAAAGGAGAAGAAGAAGAAGAAAAAGAAGAATAAGACCAGTACAAGCGAGACATACACCAAGAATATTGTCTACATGGAAGTCCTGACCAAATAGGTAATGCAACATTTCAAAATTCAGTTTCTAATTCTACATTAATATAAAACAAACTTAAGCATTTATGTTACACATTGCATTACTAATTTTCTAAACTTAAATTCATTACTTGGATTCTATAGAACGATCCAACTGTTACTTCGGACTCAGAATTCAGTACTACTTGATTGTCTTGAAGGAGGATGTCTTCATGTACTGAACCAGTAACTCATTCGTGGAAATAGTGTTCCAATTTTTTCAAAAATGTTAACTTTTATTAAAAATAAGAAAAATTACCAAAATTAACCTAATTATCAATGCTTATTTAAATTGCACATAAAAATGATGCACAATGGCACATGAAGCAGATTGTGCCCCTTTTTTGCCCGATACAACGCATGGGCATTTGTACTAGTGAAACCAAAACTTTCATCCCTCTTGAAGAAAGATAAAACAAATATCGTGATGCTAACAACTACTGTTTTTTGCTAACGACTACTGTTTGTTTGCTAACAATCAAGGACTAACGTGTGTGGGCGTATGAAAATGGCCGCACGAGATGCTTCGAGGCGCTGCAGCAATACAAGTGCGCACAACTTCGTGTCAAGAGGCACGCCATGGGCGCGCCCCAACCCCTAGTATACAACACACCATCAGGCATATGCTGTCTGTCACAAAACATGAGGTCTCATCGCCGTAGCCTACCAAAATCGAGACCCCTGATCCAGCACAGCGTGGGAACCGGTTAGCTAGCCAGCGGCAACACTTTCTGACATACGAGCAGTCATAGCTAATATAGTACTACTACTAGTAGGGTAGCATCTGGTGCAAGGAATGTACAGCAGGGTCGATACAGAGATGGGAGAATGAATCAAAGCCAGCGCATCTTCTTCCCTTCTTCCTTCTCTCCGAGCGACCTGGCACCGGCAGCTGCTTATATTACACGCGCAGCTCCTCCATAGCATCAACAGCCTCCCTGCAAGCACGATGCGAGAATCAAAGGCATCAAAAAAGATGTCCAATCATTCAGGGTAGTGATTGTATGAGTGACTAGCATTGCATTGCTACCTCAGAGCTTTGGTGATCTCGTCGCTCTTAGGGTTGAGTTCCTGTGCTTTCAGGAACGCGTTGGCTGCTCCTTTGTAATCCTGCGCATGGACAAAATGTCGCAAGAGGTGTATCGAATAAGATTGCTGAGGGGGGACTGGACATAGAGTGGCTAGCTATACATACCTTCATGAAACTGAGAGCTTTGCCCTCACGGTACCATGCCTTGGACCAACGGGGCCGCATCATTACGCACTGTCGTGCATCTTCCAAAGCTCTGTCCCCTTCTCGCATCTGCAGCCAGCAGAGGCTCCGGTTAGCAAACATGGTGGCATCAAGTGGGTCTATATCCATTACCTGCATTTACAACAAGAGAGCTTAGCTTCGGGTGTCTGTTGGTGCAGTGGTAAATTAATCTAACAGGCTCTGTCAAGCACATCATTGCCTTTTCGTTAGTTTAACATCTCATCTGATGTAACAAAAGTGGTGGTGGGCTTCCCAGATAAAATCGTGAATGGTCTATCCTATGAAATGCAGTGTAATCACCCAACCATCACCCCACATAAGCCGACCATAATTCTATGGAAATTTCAAAACAAACAACCAACCAGTTCAAAGAACCATCATTCCAAGAATTAAGTAGTAAGACTAATAAAAACTACAGGCCATCCCATCTTCACCCCCAAATCTGACGTCTTAAAACATGTATTAAATCATTAAATGGTTCATGCATTTACCAGGCCATAGAAGTACATCGCTGTAATATAGTCTTCCTTCCCAAATGCTTCCTTTCCACATGACTTCAAATCAGCTATCCGTTGTTCCACAGAAGATGCGTCCTGGACCAGTACCATGGTCAGTTACATGCATACATAGTGAATGACAGGTCCCAACAGCACGCTAAGTATTACAGTTGGAAAATTAAATTAAAGTTCTTGGTCAGTAATCCTTCAATTATAGGCATACACACTGTTTCCTCAGTTAGCTTTGCAAACTTGGTCAAACAAAATGCCAACTAAATTTGAATACATATATCTATTTATGTATACCATCCGCCATACTAATATTGCACTCCCACTGTTCACTATTGTAAGTTGTTCTAACTTCTTTTCTGATTAGGATGTATATAGACGCATTTTAGCACTCATTTCAGTCCGTATGTAGTCCATATTGAAATATCCAAAACATTTTATATTTGTGAACATAGGGAGTAATACCTAAAGAGTGCCTATACAACTGGGCTCAGTGACTTTCCTATGCTGATAATGTACTTCCTTTTACCAGTTCTTAAATTTCTCAAGAAAATACAGGCAAGCTACAGTTGCCCTGATTTATCATGTTTAGTTGCATTTTCCTTCTATGGATATCAAAGTGGAAATAACTGAAGGTCCAGTTATACATCAAAAAATGGGTCGGTCCATGCATGTTCAAAGGTTATGAGTATGCATATGGCCTGGTGATCTTTTCACTCTGTCAACGAGAATACAGCATATGGAAGTGCTGCGTTCGAAATAGAAGATATCAACCAATCATGCAGCTTCAGGACTACAGGTTATGGCAGAATGAAGTAATCGATAAATCATCTACACACCTGATGCTTGATATGTGGAGATCTTGCAGTATTCATTATCCCATTAACGCTCCAAACTGGCTGAGATGGAATGGGTTTTGTCTTAGGAAACAGCATTTCAACAAGCTCACGTTGACCACGAGCTGCTGCTAGCTCAATTGAAACTGCGCCATGCTATATCATAGAACAGAACATAATATGTCATATGATCCAGGATGAAAAGATAAAGCGGTCAACATCGTCAAATTACAATTTTTAACTGAAAATTCTGTAAGAAAACGAGATATTCTTGAATTCATCCCAGTGGCAGTAAGAATCCTAGATACTGCTAAATGAACTTCATTTGAGAGCATAAAATAAAAGTTAGTAAACAGGGAGACAAGGGCGGAGCTACAGTTACCTGGTTAGGGATGTTAGCGTCGGCTCCAGCCTCTAGTAAAATCATGACGAAGTCCATTAAGCCATCATCAACTGCTTCCGTTAAAGGAGTTGGTCCAGAGTAACCATGAACATTCACGTCAGCGCCAGCCTATTAATGAATAGGAGAAAAAAATAACTTCAGTGATAGGAAAAGACAAGCTACTCAACCATGAAACATCCGGCAAGGAAAAAACAAGGTACTCAACAAAATCAGTACACATTTAAACATAAAAAACATATGAAAATACACGAAGTCGGTAAGTTATTGGAACCTCAATCAGTAGCTTCATGCATTTCAAGGCCTTTCCACAGACGGCCATCATGAGTGGTGAAAAGACGTGATTAGCCACTCTGTTGGGCTGAAAAGATAAATGGGCCATAGTTTTGAAAAGAGTTAGTTAGATCACATAAATATTAATTATAAATGAGCCCATCAAATATTTGATACACCTCCAAGAATAAATCATTACATCATCAAACCAAACACAGCTAATCGTGTTTGCCTTTCCAATTCATAATTTGCATTCAATTAGCTGATAGTGGAATAGACACCTTACACCAGCACCATGCTCCAGCAGAACCTTCACAACCTCAACATGGTCCTTTGCAACCGCCAAGTGTAATGGCGTGCCCCGATGATCCATAGCATCCACATGAACCCCTTTGGACAGCAATAGCCTCACAGCCTCGCAGTGTCCTGGAGGCACAACAAACATGGTGCAAATCCAAATAGATCAGAACCAGAGCCTCAACAGAAGAGTAACTCCTTTCATATGTAGGCAATGTCAAGCCTTTGATTTCACATTTCAGGGAATCAGAGTGAACTCAAGAATGAGAAAGACCACCTTCCTCTGCTGCATTGTGCAGTGACACGGAGCCCCTGTCATCGGCCATGGATGGGTCGGCGCTACGGTCGAGAAGGTACCTCATAACCTCGACATTTCCCCCAAACGCGGCGTAGAACATCGGTGTCACACCTACAAGGGTAACGCAACATCTCGGTACTAACAGAAACAAAATTTCCTGCTATGGACGCATAAGATTCCAACTAGGCGCGCACCTGTTTTCGTGGCGGAATCGACATCAAGCCCCGATTCCTCCACCAGGAACTTGCAGCTGTCCAGGCACCCCTTGGCCGCAGCGAAATGAAGTGCGGTTTGCCCTTTGTCGTCCTTGGCTCGCCGCAGATCCACCTTCTTGGTCATTCCTAGGAAGGGGAAAAATCGCAGGAACAACTGAAGTCAGATCAGACAGCACAATCATTCTAGACGATTCCCCAAATGATTTCGTGAAGTGATTACACACGGCCTCAAATCTAGGGTTTCTTCCCTGAAAATATTTTTGGGGGGTTTACCGCCCTAATGAACAAATCGAAGTTTCCTCAGAAAAGCAGCAACCGCCCCACCCAAAATTCGGAAAAAAAAGTACTAGTAGAGTTGCATCCACCCCACCTCAAATTCGTCCGTACGGAAAAAGCACCACTCGAGCGTTCCAAACAAGGAAGACTAATTGAGAGTACAGCATTCCATGAGAGAGAGAGAGAGAGAGAGAGAGGGACGGCGCTTACTCTTGAGGAGGCGGAGCTTGCCGCCGAGGGCTGCCTTGAGGGCGATGTCGCAGGGGGACGAAGCCATGGCGGCGGCGGCGGAACTGAGGAGACGAGAGCGGTGAAGGGTTTGGGGGAGGGGAAACTGAGGAGTCAGGCGCCTAGAGCGGCCAAGGGTTTGGGGGAGGAAGATACTCAGGAGTCGGCGGCAGTCACGGAGATGATAGATGATATGGCGCGAAAGAGAGGAAATAGTCTGAGGTGGGACTGTAACCGGCCACTTAAACGCAGATTAGCATATAACCCCCCTGTTTAATTAATAATTAGTTGTGTGTATTTGGGGCTGAGAAGAAACCTGACTCTCATCGATTTCTCGCCGCCGCGCCCTGCAGGTACCGCGGATGATGCCCCGGTGGCTCGGCCACCACGCAATGGCGACAGCTCAGTCGCCACGAGTCTACCAGCACGTGACGGTGACTCGACGATTGGCATCACCTCCACGCGACGATTTCACGGTTGCGACTCTTCGTCTGCATGTCGATGGGTAAACGGGAGTGCCCCCTCCCCCCCTTTCGGCAACGGCAACTTGACGGTTGCAGATATACTTGCACACACCAGTGACTCGAGAATGTGGCGTAACTCCCATGTAATGACAGCTTTTAGTCGTAGCGGCTCTGCCCACACACGACGATGGCTAATGGCAGTGACGTCGTCCTGTATGATCGAGAAGAGGTGTCTAGAAGGGGTGAATAGACTCTTAGCAAGAAAAGTTGCAGCTTTTAATTTCTTTAAGTTCAAATGGAGTTTTGGCACAAGTTTGAGCATTCACAATATATATCAAATAAGCATGACAATAGTATATGAGCAGCGGAAAGTAAATCATGCAAGTTGTAAGAATGTAACGGGATGGGATTGGAGCGTGCAAACGCAATTGAAGACATGGAGATTTTTGGCGTGGTTCCGATAGGTGATGCTATCGTACATCCACGTTGATGGAGATTTCAACCCACGAAGAGTAACGGTTGCGCGAGTCCACGGAGGGCTCCACCCATGAAGGGTCCACGAAGAAGCAACCTCGTCTATCCCACCATGACCATCGCCCACGAAGGACTTGCCTCACTAGGGTAGATCTTCACGAAGTAGGCGATCTCCTTGCCCGTACAAACTCTTTGGTTCAACTCCACAATCTTGACGGAGGCTCCCAAGTGACACCTAACCAATCTAGGAGACACCACTCTCCAAGAGGTAATAGATGATGTGTTGATGATGAACTCCTTGTTCTTGTGCTTCAAATGATAGTTTCCCCAACACTCAACTCTCTCTCATAGGGTTGGATTTGGTAGAAATATGATTTGAGTGGAAAGCAACTTGGGGAAGGCTAGAGATCAAGAATTATGTGGTTGGCATGGAATATCTTGACCTCAACACAAGCGTAGGTGGTTCTCTCTCAGAAAATGTATGTTGAAAGTGTAGGCATGTTCTGATGGCTCTCTCCATGAATGAAGAGTGTGTGGAGGGGTATATATAGCCTCCACATAAAATCTAACCGTTACACACAAATCACCAAACTTGATGGGACCGAATCATACAACTCAGTCAGACCGATTTAGTTCATAATGTGACCGTTAAGTTTTTCTGTGGGACCGATGTGCTAGGGTTAGGGTAAAGCCTTGTCTCGGTTGGACCGATTACACAAATTTGGTGGAACCGATTTTAGTATAAGTTAAACAGAGAGCTAGCCAAGCAAACTCGGCGGGACCCTCCGTGGTTGCAAGCCCATCTCGGTGAGACCGAGATCCCATCAGTGAGACCGAATTGATTAGGGTTTCTGGCAGTGACTGTGTCAAGTGAACTCGGTGACGCTGGATAGGAAATTTCGGTGGGGCCGAGTTTGACTTTTGGTTTGGGACATATTTGAATATGAGAAAGTGGTTGAGGGTTGTGGAGTATATCACTAAGGACTTTGAGCAAGAACCTCATTAAGCAACACCTCATCCCCTCTTAATAGTATTGGTTTTTCTATGGACTCAATGTGATCTTGGATCACTAAAATGAAAAATGTAGAGTCCTAAGTCTTTGAGCTTGAGCCAATCATTTGTCCTTATCATCTCGAAAGGGTTCCACATCCTCTAGTCCATGCCACTCCATTGTTGAACTTATCTGAAGCATTCTAGATGAAAGCATTAGTCCAACAAAATATATGTTGATATTAATTATCAAAATCACCCAGGAAGCACTTGTGCTTTCACGTCCCCCACACTATGGTACGCATGCTCATGTCTCGCATGAGCCGCTTGTGCTTTCGTGCTCAATTTCTATGGTGTCTTGTCTGAAGATGTGTTACTCTCTCTAGTCCATATCAATTGACACTATTTTAGTACAAAATTGTACTAAAGCAACGACAATTAATATGCATTGGAGGATTATTTTTTTTGGCAGTGTCTTGCGGAAGGTTCTTAGGTAGGGGACAAGAGGGTGAAGGGTTTGGGCAAGGGGAAACAGGGGGGTCCGGAGTCAAGGGTGGTGAAGGGGTGGAGGGGGGTGGAGGGGGAGGAGTGGAACTGGGGAGTAGGGGTCACAGAGATGCATGGTGTGAAAGAGAGGAAACAGTCCGAGGTGGGATTGTAATTGGCCATTTAAATGCAAATTGGCAAATTACCCCCTATTTGATTAATAATTAGTTGTATTATTAGGGCAGAGAAGAAAGGGAAGAAACCCTAACGGGCGTCGAGACATGCAGGAACCGAAAATGATACCCCATAGCTTAGGCACCATGTGATGGCAACAACTCAGCGGACGCGAGTCTACCAACACGTGACGGTGACTTGATGATCGACGTGAGGGTCATAAGATGATGACCACAACTTTGTGCTTCCATATTCAATTTCTACGGTGTCTTGTCTGAAGATGTGTTACTGTATTTTCTGCGGTGTCTTGTGTGAAGATGTTACTGAACTCTTGCGCTTTTGTTCCTATACCAACAGCAGTAAGAGCTTCACTTTTTTGACCGGATGGTGAGAAATCTGTGAATGTGTATTGAGGTAAAAAAAAATCAATACAAATCTTCTAAGTTCTGATGCAATGTTGAACATTTTTTCATTGTTAAAAGTGAGAATTACAATGCGTGATAAATTTCTAGAAAAGATGGTTCAAGCTCTGAAAAAAAAGACAAAGAAGAATTATGTATGAAAATGATTTAGCATACACAAAGTGCAAAGAAGAAGCCATTCTTCAGGTTGGCTCTGAAAAGACAGCCATACTTCATCTTGTAAAGATGTGATTCATCATAGGCTGGCTTTACAAAAGCTACAACATCCAGTAATACAAAATCTTGTACCCAGAATAGAGTAAAGGGAGAGAAGTAACACGGCTTTTATTGCGTACAAACAACAATTCAACTAACTGAACCGAAAATACAGTAAAGAACAAACATTCGACAACTAGCTTGTTTTCAAACAAAAATATTCATGGGTTCATGTGCATTTCATCATTTCTGATGGATTATGTGATCATTGTGTTTTTGCGAACATGACTCACTTATAAAGATTCACCGAAAATACAAAAGCAACCTAACATATAAAAATTATACTAAGGTCTTGTTGGACACCTCCATCGCTCCGGCGCCACATAGACCCAACAGATAGATTGGTGCATTGTCCGGTGGTTGTATCTCACTGTCTCCGACTAGATCATGCAGTCCGTTCAACACAACAACGAGACGGCGTACACTCTCATGACGGCGATCTGGTCCCTCTTCCTCGACAACCGCAACCAATGTGGCTGCCAGGCACTCGAGGCCTACCACACCCTCCACCAAAAGCATCTCTCCGTCAACGCCTACTTCAAACGTCTCAAAGTGTTAGCGACACGCACCGAGAGACTACGGCATGCCCATCTCCGACCGGGCTCTCGTCTCCAATATGGTATGTGGCCTCAGCAACAAATCTGTTCCCGTCGTCTCGCGGATGACCTACAAAACACGAAGCTGCCCTCCTTCATCAAAGAGAACACGTACCTGCTGCGCAAGGAGAGCCACATCGACCGTGTTCTCTTATCTCACAGCTAGGACTAAAACTTTAACCTATACTGGCCGGAGCCGGAGCATCAGGATTCCCCTGTGCGATCATGCGTTGACTCTTATTGGCTGCATTTGTAGGAATATTGTGTATGAATGGCTTAAAAATGCTGAAATTGTCGTGTAAAAATGTAGAAATTATAGCGTATGTCCGCGAAACCTAAAACGCCAAAACTAGCCGAGACGCCATATAAAATCCAGATCCTGCTCAAGCTTATAAAAGCCGGGCGGCCAGGGATTGAAACGCCGGAGATTTCTGGGAATCAATTAACATCCTTATGAACTTATGATTCCTACCACTACCGCAAATACTTATATGATTGTATATTTATGTTAGACTAAGTATATATTAGATATACGTGTTGTAACATAACTTGTATTTGTACGGTTCCCTTTTATAAATATATGACAGCCGTACCCTTCAAGGGTATAGAGCATTGTTACAAACCCTAATATGTCTAACATGGTATCAGACGACGCGTTTGATCCGCGTCACGCTTCCGCCTCCTCTGCTGCCGTTGCACCGGTCCCCGCCGCTGTGCCGCCTCTCTCCACTCTGGCGATGGAGTCGCCGTTCCTGGCATCGCCTCCACTTGCCTGGACCCGATCTACTGCGGCGGGATCGCAACCTCTCGCGCCACAGCGATCGCCTGCTGCGCTTCCGATCGCGGGCAACCCGATCCAGTCGCGTGGCACGCCTCCACCACCGGCCTCCTACGACGCCAATGGGCAGGCGGCCTATGGTGGTCCTCCAGCCCTGGTCCCGTACCATGATGCGCCCCTGGCCTCGGGGCCCTATGGCGCTCCCATCCAGGCGCCGTACGGCGGCCCGTACCCTGTGCCATACCTCGCGCCGTCGGCTGCGTCGTATGCGTTGTACGATGTTGCCGCCTCGACGTCCTACGCTGCCGTCCAGATGTACGCCGCTCCTCCCGCCTCTCGTATGGTGCGCACTCCTCGGCGGCTTACGGCCATCATCAACACCCATCGACCGATGCACTAGTCCCATACAGTGTTGTCTTGCCGCCTGGTCCGCCGCCTGATCTGCCGTTCTCCGTGCCGATGGCCGGACCAGGGCCATTTCACTTCGCCCATCTGGTGACGGTGAAGCTTTCTGCTGATAACTATATCCTGTGGCGCGCTCAAGTGTTGCCGCTGATGCGTAACCACTACCTTGAAGGACATGTTGATGGTGTTGGAAATATGCCCTAGAGGCAATAATAAAAGTATTATTATTATATTTCTTTGTTCATGATAATAGTCTTTTATTCATGCTATAACTGTATTATCCGGAAATCGTAAATACACGTGTGAATAAATAGACCACAATATGTCCCTAGTGAGCCTCTAGTTGACTAGCTCGTTGTGATCAACAGATAGTCATGTTTTCCTGGCTATGGACATTGGATGTCGTTGATAACGGGATCACATCATTAGGAGAATGATGTGATGGACAAGACCCAATCTTAAGCATAGCACAAAGGTCGGTTAGTTCGTTTGCTAGAGCTTTTCCAATGTCAAGTATCTCTTCCTTCGACCATGAGATCGTGTAACTCCCGGATACCGTAGGAGTGCTTTGGGTGTACCAAACGTCACAACGTAACTGGGTGACTATAAAGGTGCATTACAGGTATCTCTGAAAGTGTCTGTTGGGTTGACACGGATCGAGACTGGGATTTGTCACTCCGTATGACGGAGAGGTATCTCTGGGCCCACTCGGTAATGCATCATCATAATGAGCTCAAGGTGACCAAGTGTTTGGTCACGGGATCATGCATTACGGTACGAGTAAAGTGACTTGCCGGTAACGAGACTGAACAAGGTATTGGGATACCGACGATCGGGTCTCGGGCAAGTAACGTACCGATTGACAAAGGGAATTGTATACGGGGTTTGATCGAATCCTCGACATCGTGGTTCATCCGATGACATCATCGAGGAGCATGTGGGAGCCAACATGGGTATCCAGATCCCGCTGTTGGTTATTGACCGGAGAGTCTCGGTCATGTCTGCATGTCTCCCGAACCCGTAGGGTCTACACACTTAAGGTTCGGTGACGCTAGGGTTATCAGGAAGACAAGTATGTGATCATCGAATGTTGTTCGGAGTCCCGGATGAGATCTCGGACGTCACGAGGAGTTCTGGAATGGTCCGGAGGTAAAGTTTTATATATGGGAAGTTGTTAAACGGACACCGGAAAGTTTCGGGGTCATACCGGTATTGTACCGGGACCACCGGAGAGGTTCCGGGGGTCCACCGGGAGGGACCACCCCTCTCGGGGGGCCACTTGGGCTGCGTAGGGATAGCAGCCAGCCCCTAGTGGGCTTGGCGCGCCCCCCTTGGGCCCATGCGCCTAGGGTTGGGGGGGGGGGAAACCCTAAAGGGGGCGCACCCCCTTTGTTTGGGGGGCAAGCCCCCCACCCTTTGGCCGCCGCCCCCCTCTAGGGTTTCCCCTAGAGGGCCGGCCCCCTTGCCCCTTCCCCTATATATAAAGGGGTGAGGGGAGGGCTGCAATACACCACAACTCAAGGCGCAGCCCTTCCCCTCCCCAACACATCTCCTCCTCCGTACGTGCTCGGCGAAGCTCTGTCGGAATACTGCTGCACCAACTGCACCACGCCGGCGTGCTACCCTTGGAGCTGCCTTCCTCAACCTCTCCTTCCTCCTTGCTGGATCAAGACGGAGGAGACGTCGACCGTCCCGTACGTGTGTTGAACGCGGAGGTGCTGTCCGTTCAGCACTTGGTCATCGGTGATCCGAATCACAACGAGTACGACTCCATCATCACCATCCCTTGAACGCTTCCGCACTCGATCTACAAGTGGTATGTAGATGCAAACTCTTCCCTTGACTCGTTGCTTAGATGAACTCATAGATGGATCTTGGTGAAACCGTAGGAAAAATTTTAATTTTCTGCAACGTTCCCCAACAGTGGCATCATGAGCTAGGTCTATGCGTAGTTCTCTTTGCACGAGTAGAACACAATTTTGTTGTGGGCATGGATCTTGTCAACTTACTTGCCACTACTGGTCTTTTCTTGCTTCAACGGCATTGTGGGATGAAGCGGCCCGGACCAACCTTACACGTACGCTTACGTGAGACCGGTTCCACCGATTGACATGCACTAGTTGCATAAGGTGGCTGGCGGGTGTCTGTCTCTTCCACTTTAGTTGGAGCGGATTCGATGAAAAGGGTCCTTATGAAGGGTAAATAGAAGATGACAAAATCACGTTGTGGTTATTCGTAGGTAAGAAAACGTTCTTGCTAGAACCCAATTGCAGCCACGTAAAAGATGCAACAACAATTAGAGGACGTCTAACTTGTTTTTGCAGCGATTGATCATGTGATGTGATATGGCCAGAAGTTGTGATGAATGATGAATTGTGATGTATGAGATCATGTTCTTTGTAATAGGATTCACGACTTGCATGTCGATGAGTATGACAACCGGCAGGAGCCATAGGAGTTGTCTTTATTTTTTGTATGACCTGCGTGTCATTGAAGAACGCCATGTAAACTACTTTACTTTATTGCTAAACGCGTTAGTCATAGAAGTAGAAGTAGTCGTTGGCGTGACAACTTCATGAAGACACGATGATGGAGATCATGATGATGGAGATCATGATGATGGAGATCATGGTGTCATGCCGGTGACAAGATGATCATGGAGCCCCGAAGATGAAGATCAAAGGAGCTATATGATATTGGCCATATCATGTCACTACTTTATATAATTGCATGTGATGTTTATTATGTTTTATGCATCTTGTTTACTTAGGACGACGGTAGTAAATAAGATGATCCCTTACAACAATTTCAAGAAGTGTTCTCCCCTAACTGTGCACCGTTGCTAAAGTTCGTCGCTTCTAAGCACCACGTGATGATCGGGTGTGATGGATTCTTACGTTCACATACAACGGGTGTAAGACAGTTTTACACAACAAAAACACTTAGGGTTAACTTGACGAGCCTAGCATGTACAGACATGGCCATTCGCAACCAGCTGGGTGAGGTCAAGAAGAATGATCTCTCTGTCACTGCTTTCTTCAACAAAGTCAAAAGCTTGGCTGATACACTGTCCTCCATTGGGAAGCCGCTCCGTGATGAGGAGTTTACTTCATTCATTATTAATGGACTGGACGAGGACTATGACTCTCTTGTTGAAAACGTCAACGGACGTGACACGCCGATGCCACCCCGTGACCTCTATGCCTGCCTCCTTAACACGGAACAGCGGCTCGCTGCTCATCGCTCTGTCGGAGTCTACACGGAGGGCCCTTCTGCGAACGCTGCTCTTCGCGGAGGTGCCCGTGGTGCCAAGCAGAAACCGCCGCCGCCCCCGGGCAACCAGCCCCGTCCGCCCACTCCTCCAACGGCTGGTTGCAAGCGGCTTCACTACGAGGCATGTGGTGGTGGCCTCGAGTGTCAGCTTTGCGGTATTGAGGGGCACTTGGCGTCTCGGTGTCATCGTCGGTTTAAACGTGATTTCCTTGGCATTGGGAACAATGGGAAGGGTAACAAGAAGCAAGCTGCTCTTGCTACACAGGAGCCCGGATTCACTCCTTCATACTCTGTGGATCCTGCCTGGTACATGGACACAGGCGCCACAGACCATTTGACGAGCCAGCTTGACAAGTTGGCCACTGGACAACCCTACACCGGTCATGATCAGGTCCGCACTGCCAATGGATCAGGTATGCCCATCTCACATATTGGTCAGGCATCTCTTCTTTCCCGTACCACTAAAACCTTCCGTCTCCTTGATGTCCTCCGTGTTCCTTCAGTCACACGTAGTTTACTCTCGGTTCCTAAATTAACTCTTGACAACAATGTGTTTGTTGAGTTTCACCCTTTTCATTTTTTTTGTTAAGGACCGGGACACGAGGGATGTTCTTCTTAGTGGTCGAGCTCGCGACGGCTTATATGCGCTTGATGTGCCATGAGTGCTTGATGTGCCACGAGTGTCTCAAGTTTTCAGTGGCGTACGGGTGTCGTCGTCGTAGTGGCATTCTCGCCTTGGCCACCCTGCCACTCCCATTGTGCGCCATGTGCTTCATCGTCATCATCTTCCCGTTGAGTCCAGTAATAAGGAGTTTCTAGTACGTGATGCCTGTCAACAAGGCAAGAGTCATTAGTTTCCCTTTTCTATATCAAGTCGTGTTGTCAAGGCTCCTCTTGAACTTGTGTTTTCCGATGTGTGGGGCTATGCCCAAACCTCTGCTAGTGGGCACAACTATTATGTCAGTTTCATAGATGCTTTCAGTCGGTTTACTTGGCTTTATCTTATTAAGCGCAAATCTGATATGTTTCATGTTTTCATGCAATTCCAAGCACATGTTGAACGGTTA
>NC_041388.1:62717062-62728026 GCF_002162155.2 Triticum dicoccoides
TAACACCTTCTTTCAAAAGCTTGGTATCTCACATCATGTGTCTTGTCCTCATACACATCAGCAGAACGGTGCAGCTGAACGTAAGCACCGTCATATAGTTGAAACTGGGCTAACACTTCTTGCACATGCCTCTGTCCCATTTCGGTTCTGGAGCGATGCCTTTGTTACTGCTTGTTTTTTGATAAACAGGATTCCCACACGACTTCTTCACATGAAGTCTCCTCTAGAAGTGTTGCTTCATGAAACTCCAGATTACTCCTTCCTCAAAGTGTTCGGTTGTGCGTGTTGGCCACATCTTCGCCCGTACAATACGCATAAACTTGAGTATCGGTCGAAAAAATGCATGTTCCTCGGATACAGTCCTCTCCACAAAGGTTACAAGTGTCTCCATATTCCATCAAACCGTGTTTACATTTCCCGTGATGTTGTGTTTGATGAGACTGTCTTCCCTTTTTCCACGCTCACCTCACCCACTGACACTCCCGTCACCGAGTTGCACTCGTTTCCAGTGTTGCCTGATCAGTTTGTGGATGCTGCATACTCTCCTCTGTTGTTGCCTAACCATGATGCAGGGACTGGACGAGGTGCCCGAGTGGAGCTGCTTGATGATGACGGTGCGCCGCCTACGCCAGCTATGGCTATGTCGACTGCCCCCGCTGATACGCCGGCTGCCGCCGGCGTTGATCACGCGTGCATGCCCCATGCACGTGGATCCGCTGGCATGCCCGCATCGCCTGGGCTGGCTGGCCCGGTGGCCTCGTCGCCTTGGCCCGCGGCCTCGCAGTCGCCTAGGTCAGCTGACCCCGCAGCTCGATCCCCAGGCCGGCGGCCTCTCCGATTGAGGACGCGTGCATGTCCCATGCACGTGGGCTCACTGAAGCGCCCGTGTCGCCCGGTGCGCTCGTGTCGCCTGGTCCCTCGTCGCCACCCACGCCTGGCCATTCTTAGTCGACAACTCCAGGCCAGGTGTTGCACTTGACCGTGCCACCAGACGCGCTTGTTGACTCGCCTGCAGGCGCGTCCTCCTCGCCACTCTTGGACAGTAGCTCCCATGTGGTGACAGCTCCATCGCCACCTCCGCCTGTCGTCCTGCGCCCTCATACTCGCATCAAGAGTGGTATCTTCCAACCGAATAAGCGCATTGACGGGACTGTCGCATGGCTTGCAGCATGTGTGGCGCATGCTGAGGCAGATCCTATGACTGAACCACGCCACTTTCAGGCAGCACTTCGCATTCCACACTGGCGTGCTGCTATGGAGCAGGAGATCCGTGCTCTTCAGCAGAACAACACTTGGCGTCTGGTTCCACCTCCATCTGGTGTCAATATCATTGACTCTAAATGGGTATTCAAGGTGAAGAAACATGTTGATGGCTCCATTGAGAGGTATAAGGCACGCCTGGTTGCAAAGGGATTCAAACAACGGTATGGCATTGATTATGAAGACACGTTCAGTCCTCGTATTAAACCAACTACTATTCGTGTTCTTATTTCCTTGGTTGTTACTCGAGGATGGTCGCTTCGACAACTTGACGTTGAGAATGCTTTTCTTCATGGAGTTCTGGAAGAAGAGGTCTATATGCGTCAGCCGCCAGGGTTTGTTGATCCTGATAAGCCACATCATTTGTGTCGTCTTGTCAAGGCTCTCTATGGGTTGAAGCAAGCCCCTCGTACGTGGCATGCACGTCTTGGAGCTGCCCTTCGTGCGCATGGTTTTGTGCCTTCTACAGCGGATACGTCTCTGTTTATTCTTCAGCGACCTGAGGTGACTATGTACATTCTAGTATACGTTGATGATATCATTCTTGTCAGTTCATCTACTGTTGCTACGGACCGGCTTGTGTCCTCTCTTGGTGCTGAGTTTGCTGTTAAGGATCTTGGGAGACTCCATTATTTCCTGGGTTTGGAGGTGTTTCATTCTGATGGTGGTCTGACCCTTTCTCAGAGGAAGTACTCTCAGGATCTTCTATGTCGTGCTGGCATGTTGCAGTGCAAGATTGCCACGACTCCTATGTCTGCCACAGACAAGCTGACAGCTCTTGATGGTGACTTGCTCTCTCCTGAGGATGCCACGGAGTATCACAGTATTGTTGGTGGGCTGCAGTACTTGCTCGTTACTCGACCAAACATATCTTTTGCGGTTAACCGTGTGTGCCAGTACCTTCATGCACCCCGTGAACCTCACTGGTCCGCTGTTAAGTGCATCTTGCGCTATGTTCGTCACACCGGTTCATATGGTCTCTATCTTCGGCCTGCGTCTTCTGGACTGATCTCAGCATTTTCTGATGCCGATTGGGCTGGTAGTCCTGATGATCGGCGATCCACGGGGGGACATGTTGTGTTCTTTGGACCTAATTTGATCGCCTGGCAAGCTCGCAAGCAAGCTACAGTGTCCCGGAGTAGTACTGAAGCTGAGTACAAAGCAGTTGCTAATGCCACAGCTGAGATCATATGGGTGCAGTCATTACTTCGAGAGTTGAAGGTCTCTCCCACTCAGTCGCCTGTCCTTTGGTGTGACAACATCGGTACCACATATCTTTCATCCAATCCGGTATTTCATGCCCGAACGAAGCACATCGAAGTTGACTATCATTTTGTCAGGGAACGCGTTGCTAAGAAGCTTTTTCAGATCGAGTTTGTTTCTTCAAAGGATCAGCTTGCTGATATCTTCACTAAACCTTTGCCCTTGCCTTTTTTTGAAGGATGTCGACGCAATCTTAACCTTCTAAGTGTTTCAGGACATAGTTAAGATTGAGGGATGGTGTTAGATTAAGTATATATTAGGTATATGTGTTGTAACATAACTTGTATTTGTACGGTTCCCTCTTATAAATATATGACAGCCGTACCCTCCTAGGGTATCGAGCATTGTTTCAAACCCTAATACATCTAACAATTTAGAAAACAAAAAAGGCACACAACATAGGTGCACTGTTAATCCAGTACCAACACCAATCAATACTGAGGACCTTCATCAGTTTGTACATCAAAATATATAGTCTTGTCTGCTCCAGGTAGCCATGTACTCCACCTGTGTCAACAAGCACCAGCTTGAAACCCAAACTTGCTGTCTTGGATATCATACACGACCCTGAATGATCTTGTTGCCCTGTTCCCCAGAATTGGAACCCCTGTCAGTCCGGCAACATCTGGCCGAAATGTGGAGCAAATTTTATCTGCTGACACTCGATAGAACACATTCTCTGACGGGAGCTTCAAGGTAGACCTTACAAATTTCATCTCCACCGTTGGCATGTCACGCCAGTTCGCTGAATCACTAGTGGACGTGAAACAGATTTCATTCTTTCCAGCTGCTTCTCGGGCATATCCCTTAGCTAGCATTGCCGCTGTGATCGCCTTGTCAAATGCACGAAACACCGGGGACAGAATGAACGTGTCGATCGTGCCAGAATCCAGTATTGTCATTCGAGTTGCGTAGACTGACGGGTCGACTTCAAGCCGTATCCCGTTGACTAACATGTCCAGCTGCTGAAGAGCATACACCGGGTTATCGCCATGCGAGCCATATTCGACCAACGGAATGAACTGTAAATTGAACCGATCATACGGTCCGATGGATAGAAAACCTCCATTTCTATTATTACCAGGAAAGCAGTGTGAAAATGCAGTGTAGTTCGTATGACGAACTACCTGAAGAAAGAAGGAGTAACTCGCACCCCCAAATCCAATAATGCCTGCATCAGCTGCATTGTACCTGTCATCTCCACTGCAGCCAAACAAGAAATCATCAATGCTGAAGTTGTTTCCTAAAGTGAGCTTGTCCTTGGCCAAGCTTCCGGCTGTGTACTCTTCTGATGCATATCTCAAGCTGTAAAGGCAGCTATCTTGCTCCTCGTTGCAGCCAAAGGGAATACCAAGTGTTTCATGCACATAACCACAATCTTCAGTTGAGCAGCCAACGCTTTGGTAAGTTGAGGACTGATGGGGCTCAAATATCCGTCCGGCCTCTTCATCTTGATTATGGCAACTTATCGGACAAGGTCGGCACTGAACCCAGGAAAGTGCCGATCCGCTGTCAATGGTGACGAGATTCATAATGGCGGGAGTGCCCAGACCGATGGCCATGAGGAACCGATCTTTATGGATTCTGTCGTCCTCAAAGGAATACCATGTTTCCTGTACATTTGCTATATGTGCTGATGCTTGTATGCATGGATGCATCTCATGGAACACTGGGAATTGAAAGGCACCATCGCCGTTCTGACCAAAATCTGCTAGCAGTAGACATAACACATTGGGTAATTATTAATTCAGAGAAGGATAAAATTCAAGCATCTGCTATAGATTTGAATTTAATTCACCCAACACATAATTAACTCCATTCATCTGTTAGTCATTGTTAATGCACTCAATACATAATATTTAGAAAACTCACAGAACACAAACTTGAACTTCACCATAGGTATAGGAGATGAGGAGCATGAGCTAGAGCATTACCGTAGGTTGAGGGGCATAAGCTAGAGCTGGCGCAGTACTGAGACGTATAGCTTAGTGCAAGCATCATGAGAATCAAGTAGTACTCCATGCCTAATGTTATTCTCCAGAGAAACTTTGCTTGATAAAACTTCACCAGGCAATATGTACTCTAGTTTCTTAGAGACATGCAAAACAAGCTCACCACCTACCCAGTCATGCCTATGACACTGCTTTCATTAATAGATACCATATGCTCAGTAACAAAATTATTAGCATGGAAAATGTTATTGGGACCTAAAACTAAATTATTACTGTGAAGATATTTTTGTAACTAATATGGCCAGGGTTTTTTATTCCGGTCAAAGAAATCCGGAAACCGGCCTTTCTGGCCAGCACCGGTAGTTGAAATACCAGACAGTTTTACAAGTTTTGCCCAAATTCAAAAAAATTGATCAAACTTTGAAAATTTTCAAATGATTTTGGATGAAAATTGACTGGGCCGGGAAACCGTCGTTTCTGGCCACCATCGGGGAAAATCGGAAACAGTAAAAAGTAAAACTTGATATAGGCAAGGTAATTTATATAGGAGTTTTGCGTCTGAGACCCATTGTGTGTTTTCTTTAACAAATAAGTATAGGTAAACAAAATGGAAAACACCTGGGGAAAATAAGTTATCACAAGTCAGCTGTAGCATTGCATCAGGTAGATTCCAACGTTCACCTTTAACAAAACCTACAAAAAGAAGAGGATATGTAAACTACAATTTGTCGCAGTTGAGGGCTTGAGGCTAGTGATTTGCTCACTGCAGTCATTCAACAGCGGCAAGTTTCATCAGTCGGTAAAACACCAGTCTGTGGAGTATCCCCACTGACGCCTATCCCCTCCCATGCATGGGTACCCGTTTGCCCTAGGATGGCTTAGAAGAGCCGCCCCAAGAGTGACAGTTTGATCCGGCATCACCGGCACATTGACATTTTTCAGCTTCCTCCTCCCATCAAAATAATCGGCGACGAGTCTCCGAATCGCCGGGATCATGGTGCTTCCACCAACCAGCACAATCTCGTCAAGCAGCTCCTTGTTCTCGTCTAGCCCAGCCTGTCTCATGGCACTTTCCACCAACGCCATGGCTTTAAGGAACAGGTCATGGTTCAGCTCCTCAAACTCTGCCCGGGTCAGCGAGCCCGAGAAATCGACGCCATCCACAAGCGACTTGATGCTAAATTCGGCAAGGTCTTGGCTGCTCAACGCCTTCTTGGCCTGCTCGCACGCCGTCCTCAGCCTGCCCAGCGCGGCGCCCTTGTCGTCGTTGCTCATGAGGTCCTTGCCGTGCTTCTTCCTGATCAGCTTGACAAAGTGGTCGACGATCCTCTGGTCCAATTCCTGTCCTCCGAGGAAAGGGTCCTCGTCTGCTCCCATGAACTCGAAGACGCCGTCCACGTACGACATGACGCTCGCGTCTGACGTCCCGCCGCCGATGTGGAGGACGAGGACGTTGCCCTCGTCGCGCAGCTTACTGTGGAGGCCGTGGGCGACGGCGGCCGCGGTCGGCTCGTCGATCATCCTCGTGACGCGCAGGCCGGCGAGCTCCGCGGCCCTCAACATCGAATACCTTGACGGATCGTTGTACTGCTGCGGCACCGTGACGACGGCCTCCTGGATCGCACCTCGGTCGACTCCCTGAGCTTGGCCAACACCATGGCCGTGATCTCGTCGGCGCCGAGGTTCTTGACCGCGCCGTCTACTGACATCTTCACCTGAACGAAGGGCCTCTCGCGGCCTACGACTTTGTACGGCACGCGGGCCATGAGTCGCCGCACATCCTCCTCCTCGCGCTCCAAGTCGCGCCTCTTCCCGAGCAGCCGCTTGAAGCCGAAGATGGGAGCGGCGTGGTTCTTGGCGTCCTCGCCGACCAAGACGGATCCGTCGCCGGGGAAGGCCACCCAGGTTGGGATGCAGAGCTGGAACATGGTCTCCACCTGGCCATGGCGAAATCATTCAGCGGAGCTTCAGCACCCCGGTCCGTCTATCCTGTACGTCCATACACATGGGGATGTGTGTCGCATATTTTCGTTAGGATCAGGTGGCACGTTAATATCGCTGTGGTTTGTAGGGGTTCCCCACCGTGATCCGGCCTACGCCCTAGTAGGGATACTGTTCCAGGCGTCTGCTGCTTGTCCAGACTCCAGATAAGGACAGATACATGTGGGCATCTTCACAAGGGACGCAGCGAACGGACGCGTGAATCAGCATCCATCTAGTCTTTGCATAGCGCTCCCCCGATGAGCATGCTCTGCGGCGAGGACGGCGGATTCATCTGAGTTCGACCATGGAGAGGGACGGAGTTGAGTAGCTGCATCAGTTGCTGGATAGGGAAAAGGGAGGCAGAACATCAGATTGTCCGGCGGATTGGCAGGCGGACACAGAAGTGCACCGCCGACGAGGAGTTCAGCACCGACGACGAGGATCTGTACCCCGGAAAAAGCGGCAGAGCAGGGGAGCTGATTATAGCACCTGCAGTTCGTTGCGACGGAAGATAACTAGCAGCGCCCTGCCCAAATCATACAGATTCTGTGCAGCCAATTAGTACATGTGGTCGTCCGACGGAGCGGCGCAGGCGCGGCCGTGCTGGCACTCCATGGGAACGCCGCCTCGGAGCTCATCCATAGAACTATGCCCTGAGAACGAACAAGGTGTTGGTGATGGGGGGACGAGATGCTCGGAGTCACGGGCGTGTGTCCATACACTAGCGGCACAAACAGACAATACTACGCAGAGCCTACGATCGACCAGAACCTGCATGCGGTACTGTAGCAATGCGTACCGTAACCCAGGACTGCCACGGTAATGGCTTCGCATAAACGGCCCTAACTGAGACGCATCTCGAGGTTCAGCGCTCGGGACCAAGCGCCAGGATAACGCGACCCCGGTGCGTAAGCTTTAAAAATCTGCTTTCCTGGCCATGGCCGTGGCTGTAGCCGGCGACGCACGAGTTGGTGTTGCCCAAGTCGATGGCGATCACCGGAGACGGGGAGTGGGGCGCCTCGTCGTTGCCGCTGAACGCGCCCGCCTGGGCCTGGCCGAGCACAAGAAAACACGACGCAAGGATCGATACGAGGAGGATGGCCGCGACCCTGACGCCAACCATCGCCATCGCTCTTGATCGAGGCTTCTCTATTTTCTGAGCAAACCGCCGGCCGTGATGTTGTTTATGGGCCCGAGTTTCGATCCATCTCTAGTCGGAAGTAGTATCCGAACGCGAATCCAGGAGCTGTTTGTCCCAACTCGGTCTCTTTTTTTATCAATTTTTTTCTTTTCTTTTGACAATCAAACACCTCCTTTATTCATTTTTTATTGATTTCAATTAGTGTATATATATATATAGTAAGTAAGAAAAAGCCTAGACCTTAAACTCGTAGACAAAAACTAACGAGTCTATTTAGGACGCATATCTTTTTTGAGGGCAAAGCAAAGCTTTTACTTAACGATGTACGGGCAAATCGCCCGAAACACAGACAGCCACAGCGGGCGGTACATCAGAGTTCCAACTGACTCTATCATTCGGCATACATGATAAACCGATTTTTGCTAGTTCATTTGCTACAGTGTTTGCACTACGACGACAAAACGGAAACAGGACCCAAAATCATATACCTACGCTCCCCTCGGTCGCTCCCGCGGGCGACCAGGGAGCGAACCTAGCCACCGCAAGAGCCTCACACCGGCGTCCCCTCCCCTCGCCGCCGCCGGCAGGAGTCACCGGGCGAAGCCCGCGCGGCTCGGCGGCGGCGGGGCCCTCTTCCTCCTCCTGAGCGAGCGGCGCGGGACGGTCACTTCGGGGGGAGTTCAGGCTCGCGGTGGTCCGGGGTGGCGCGGCGTGGCTGCAGGGCGGCGCGGCAGCGCTCGATGCGCGGGGTCGCACGGGCGGGATGGTGCTACGCGGCGTGGGGCGCATGCCTAGGGGCGGCCAGGTGCTGCGGGGCGCGTGCAGCTCAGATCTGGCGTTGGGCGACGCATCTCGGTGGCCATAGGCAGGTGCGCGCGGCGTCGCTGCTCAATGGCCGTATGTGGGTGCGCGCGGCGTCCTCCTGCTGCACGGACGGCGGGGTGCACTGGCGCTCGACGGGTGATGGCCTTGGCTGTCCTGTAGGCGTGGCGCGGCGGATCTGACGTCTTCAATCGGCCGGTACAGACTACGGCTGGGCACCGTGGTGGTCCTCAGCCCGGGTGGTGCTCTCTGCTCCCTTGCCGGCATGGTGCTTGGCAGGGCTTGGCAGCGATAGCTACGTTCGGTGGCTCTGCTCCTGGTTTGCTGTGGGCGGATCTGACTTTGGCGGCTGCTGTTTTGGCCGTCGGTGGCCTCCGCGAGATGCGAGTGACTGCTCTGCGCTTCTTCGTCGACGGGCAGTCCTTGGTTGGTGGTCTTGCCAACGCCGGCATGGGCCGTTGAGGGTGTGTTAGGGAGCTCGGGTGAAAACCATGTCTCGGCCTACGGCCTATGACCAGCGATGGCGACGTCTGTGGGCGTCGTCGACCTTCTTGGAGGCATCGCTGTTTTGCTTCCTCAGCCCTCATGCACAGGCCGGTTGCTGCAACTCCAGGGGAAACCCTAGCCCTGTGTGATCAGACGAAGACGACACCTTGGTGACGTATCCCCTCTTGAGGGCTTTGTCTTTGGAGCTGGGCTTTGGCAAGAGGGACCGGTGGAAGATGGTGGTGTTGGTGTCAAGGTTTTCGTGGCAATGATGATGGAGGCGAGTGATGTCGGAGGCGTGGCAACGGTTGCGGTAGTCGGCTCTTCTCCGACGTGTCCGTGCGATTACCTCGGGTTGTTTTGTTGCAGTGAAGTCGGAGCTGCGGTGGCGGGGCCCCTGTGGCAACGATGACAGGCAGCAGGTGGTCTGTTCGGTGGTCTTTCACGGCGCCAGCCGTGCGTGGTCCTCCTTCGGAGCTCTCCATCAAAGTCGGAGCCGCGCTGCCTTCGATGCGGGTGGCTGGGTCTGGCACGAGTCTTATGGGTTTCCGCACAGCCTCTACGGTGAGGGTTGGGTCGAGGTTGTCTTCGGCAAAGTCGGAGTCGCTTGCTCGGAGACTAGGGAGGGCGATGATGCCTGTTGGGGAGAAGTGATGACGATGACGCCAGAGTGTATCTAGATGAGGTCCTCTTTGTTGATGTGTGTGTGGGGTTATCTTCTATGTGTTGCTCGGCGGTTTGTGACGGTTTTAGCCCGGTTTTCCGTTAATTAACCAGGCAATTCTCTTCTGCTTAATTAATAGATGAGGCAAAACTTTTGCCTTCGTTTCGAAAAAAAAACAAACAGAAACAGATTGTTTGGAGAACCACATCTTCAATTGCGACTTTGTATCCTCTATGATGGCCACAACAGGTGAGGAGTCCACTTTGATGAGGTCCAGCGCCTGATGCAGAAGCTGAGAGTCCGTTTCAAAGATCACACGAAGAGCCCCCACCTCGGTCGCCATGGCCACAACCTCTGTAGCAAAAGGATTGGCGACGTGCTCTCTTTGGCCTGCTCGGGCTAACATCACATCCCCAGCATCATCCCGGATGACCACCCCCCAGGACACAAAGGTCTCGCCCGGGGTATACGCCCCATCAACATTGATCTTCACCATATCCGGCGCCGGTGGTTGCACGGAGGTACCCCTGTGTATTACAAAGAACTCGCCTTGTCAACTCCGTCGTCTGAACACCCAGCTCTCCCTCTCTGAGTTTGTTTCTGTTGTTCCACCAATGCCACCAGAAGGTGAGGATTTCAAAAATAAATAAAAATTTATTAATATATAGAAAATAAAAATTACATTTTATGTTTTGTTAATTATGCAAATTATGACGTGAATACTTTTTTAATTTATAATTCGAATATATGGATAATTTTTATTTAATAAGTGAGTAATTTATTATTTAATTATTTAAATATATAATTATATATATTATTTGTATCATATGATTATAATATACATATATTATGTAAACTTATAAAAAGTAATAGTGCAAAATGGGTTGCACGGAGTGTATTCCACTATAATATTCAATTACTTTTCCTTTTTTTATGGCCTTATTGTTCATGCCCGGGTTCAGATGAGCCCGGGTGAGCTAGGGCACCTAAAAGCCGCACTCGTTTTGCCGATGTTCCATTGCTACAAGTAACACAAAGTTAGTTCTTGGATTAAAAAATGTTCAAGGCAGTCAAAATTGTTCGTCCATTCAAAATTCGTTATTTAAAATGACAAATTGTTCTCAGATTCAAAAACGTTCATGACAAATTGCTCTCAGTCAATATTGGTCAAATAGGATTTTCCGGTGACGGCTGCTTGTTTTCATTCCTTCCCCGCCCCAGCCCGTTCCGCCTTTCGCGCCATAGACACCGCCTCCTTCCCCGTCTCGCCGTCGCCTCGCCTTCAACCGCTCCCTCCCCGAAACCCTACACCCCTAGCGGCGGCTAAGCTTCCGCTAGAACCTTCCGCCGCCGCCGCCATGGCCTCCTCCCACTCCAGCATCGACGCCGCTCT
>NC_041388.1:62728234-62750737 GCF_002162155.2 Triticum dicoccoides
GAATGCTGTATGAACAAATTTAGTCTTCCTTGTTTGGAACGCTCGAGTGGTGCTTGTGCATTGCGGACGAATTTGGGGTCGGGCGGTTTCCCTGCGAACTTCAGATCCGCACTTTCCCTGCGAGTTTTCCGATGGAATTTCGATTTGCTCATTTAGGCGAAGGCGAAACCCCCAAATGTTGTTCTCAAGGAAGAGACCCCAAATCCGAGACTTCACGAAATCAGTGGGGCGAGTGGCCCGATTTGGTGTCTCGTCTGTGCAAGTTTCATCCTGAACCCTGCCCCTTCTGCTCGTTCAAATGATTCTGATGTCTGACCTCAGCTTGTCCCTGCGATTTCTCCTTGCTAGAACTAGCAAAGAAGAAGGGCCTGCGGGGAGCCAAGGACGCGAATGGGGAAACCATGCTTCATTTCCCTTCGAGCCAGGGCTGCCGGGTGAGCTGCCGGTTCCTGTTGGAGGAGGCGGGGCTTGATGTCAACTCGGAGTCAAAGACAGGTGCACATTCGCATGCAGCTAGCTGAAATATTGTGCATCCATGGAGGAAGTTCTTCTCCTTTTGTTACTACTGAGATGTTGTGTTCCCCTTGCAGGTGTGGCACCCATGTTCTTCTTCGCCGCACTCCAGGGGAATGTCCAGGTTACGGGGTACTTTCTTGATCACGGCGGTGACCCTGCCATGCCTGACGAGAGGGGCTCCACACCGCTGCACAATGCAGCAGCGGCAGGTGCACTTTCTCATTCCTGGGTTCACTCTCAGCCCCTGAATGACATTGCTTGCACAGCTTTGGCAAAAAGGGAAAAACAAACATTAGTTGCCTACAATTACTGTCTACTGCATATATATACCCCGTGAGTAGGGGTGCTGGGCGGCACCCGATCCGCCCCGCTCCGTAGTCAAAACAGGGTCAGGTCAGTTATAGCAGATTTTCAGGGACGTAGTTCAGCTTGAACTAACTTTTCACTTTTGCGGGCTTAAGCGGGACGCCACCCTGCATCCCTACCGTCGAGGCTTACTGGCTTAGGTTCTGATCATTGATCTATCTGGATATGTACTGCATTTTGTTGTGCCTCCAGGGCACTGCGAGACTGTAAGGCTATTGCTGTCGAAAGGAGTTAATCTGAATCCTATCCATTACCAAGGGACACCATTACACTTGGCTGCTGTGGAGGACCAAGATCAGGTTGTAATGGTTCTGCTGGAGCATGGGGCTGATGTAAGTTGTTTATTTCATGGTTACCTAACTGGACACATATCCATATATATTGGGAATCAAATGCTATAATTTTTTTCATTTGGCGTGAAGATCAAATGGTTTATTCTTGGAGGTGCATCATTGCACTTGGTGGCATGTTAACAATATCCATCTGACTATATGTTCTCAAAATCGTGATTCATTTCCTTTTTCAGCCCAATAAAGCTGTTCATCACGTATTTTCATACCTCATGATGACTGTCTGTGGGAAGTCCTTGAAATGCATGAGGCAACTTATTGAGGTCCAATAGCTTACTGACTTGATGCATTTTCTTATGTTCTTTTTCTATTTGAATGTGTTCTGATTCCTTAAGCTGTTAACCATAACTTGTTGGGTAGAAAATCCAGATTAGTAAACCAGCCTTGTTTTCCTATTGAACTTACTATCATGATTACTGCATAAATCCTACCTCTAAAGATTACCCTACTTTTATTTATAGACTGGTGCCGATGTGAACGCTCGTGATTACTCTGGGCCAACTCCTTTTACGGAGGTTGTTGCTGATGGCTTAACCGACTTTGTCAAGGTCTTGCTAGATGCTGGAGCCAACCCTAACATCCCTAACCAGGTGGCTCTGTTCGTCCCTGTGTTTACTGCTCTAATGCTTTGAGAGTTGTGATCTTGACGCCTCTCTCCCCGCATGTCTGATGCTGAGTTGAATCTAGCTAAAGCCTCTGCGGAGATGAGTGCATTGTACTGATTGTTCATGTGTCAAGTAAATAATTCACAGTAGGTTTATATTCTAGTTGCATCTGTTTTGGTTTGCTTCAGAGTTTGTACTGCATTGACCTAGTCAGACATCCCAAGATTGCAGCTCCAGTGCTAAGTGTCACAACAGGTTTTACATATCTCATCGCAGAATTAGGATACTGGTAGGTCAAAAAATTTTATACAACAGCTTTTACATCTCATCTGAGAAACATGATACTAGTAGGTCCCTAGACTTCCACTTTTGTTGTTTCTCTAAGACCATGATCATACTTAACCACACTGACTATAATTGGAGAGGGAGTACTGTGTCTAGCTTTACTTCAACTTGTTTTCTGTTCATATAACAGTATCTAAGACCGTTACTGTCTGTGGGATGAATTAAGTAATATATCATTTTATCATAAGTTTCTTGATGAATGAAAATATAGTGACATTACTCGCTTTGTTATTTTTGCACTGGATTGTATAGCATCTTATTGTTTGTTTCATGTTATAGCATGGAGCAATACCTATCGAGCTAGCAGCAGATAGTGATCGACACAAGCTTGTTCAAATTCTATTCCCTAGGACAAAACCAATTAAATCTCTGCCAGATTGGAGTGTTGATGGGATAATTAAAACTGGGAATTCTCCAAAAATCAATGCTCCTCCGGTATGTACTCCTGAAGTTTAATGCATGATTGCTTAGTATTTTCTATTTAGACAATAGTAATTTTTTGCCCGTCTTATAGGTTATACCCCGTCCTCCTTCGACGGAGTAAAAAGTCCTCAACAAAGCACACATATTCATGAACTCTGTTTACATGCATAGATAGCTTATACTACATCCTTCTTCAATTGTTTGCCACTTGGACTATGTCGCGGTGCTGCTAGCAAGCTTTTAGGCTAGCTGCTGTTGGGCGTTCTCTGATAGGACAGAAGTTCTGATGTTGTATATTGTATACTAGTGTTAGGGGGCAGCCCTCACCCCTGGGGTCAAGATAGAAGAACTATTCTTCTATTCTTGCTTTATTCCTCATAGGGGGTCCTTTATATGAGTAAAATGCACAGAACCACCGCTTTAGCGTCATAGCTCTCGGAAAACCACCACTTTACAAAATGTGACACTTTCCACCGCACCGAAAATCTGACAGTGGCAAAAAACACTGAACCAAAACTTGATCTCGTTTTGATGTGTCCGATCGCGCGCGGGTTGACAACGGTGACGGCGGCCCGGTCGCTTCAGACAGAGCAGTTAACGGTGCGCCGTCACCGTTGTCGGCCCGCGCGCGATCGGACACGTCAAAACGAGATCAAATTTTGGTTCAGTGTTTTTTGCCACTGTAAAATTTTTGGTGCGGTGCAAAGTGTCACGTTTTGTAAAGTGGTAGTTTTTCGAGAGCTATGACGCTAAAGTGGTGGTTTTATGCATTTTACTCTTTTTATACAGAGGCCTAACAATCCAACAATTCATAGATCTCATCCCTAATTGGCTCAAGGCCCAAGGTAAAGGGTATCTTGCTAATTTAAATGATAGACCACCTAACATACAGATTGGGAACTGCAGTGGTGGGGTCATGTATTTCCGTGTGCAATGCTGTAAAGTATGTTGAGTTTGACATGTCTTGAGCATGTAAAACTATGTATGGGAATGGGATATGCTTCTTCTTTTGTGAAGTTGAGCTATTCTAGTTCTATATCCCAATGACATCACTTTAGTCATTTTGTATACTAGATCATAATTGAGCAATTGACAGCTAGCTACATTTTTAGATTGGTAATGCAGGGTTAGATGTTCCACGAGCTGCAGGCCAAACCATGAAAGCAATTATGGAACTACTGAGAGGTACAGTACTTCTTTTTCTCTTTGTGCTTTTCAAGTACTCCCTCTGTTCCAAAATTTACAGTATATTTAACTTGAGGAGGTTTGCTGTTATATCTGGCTACCTTTTGTGTGAATCCATCCTACATTACAGGGTTGGCGTTTAGTTTCATGTTTTGTAGTTAATCTTGATTGCATTTACTTAATTGTACCAGGCTTCTTCATGCTGTAATCATTGTGCCAGATAGCGAGTCATAGATTGCATAAGACAATGATGAATTGATGATGCATCTTTCTCTGTCGGCCTTTATTTGTGTACTGTTTATTACTACTATGATTACCTAACGCTTCTTTTTAGCATGATAATTTCTTTCCTCTTTTTTGACAGTTTGTACTATGTACCCGTTGCTGGTCTTTTTGCTTGCCATCCTTCTATTATCTACTGGGGTGCATTCCATCAGACATGATACAAGTTTCAGTGAGGGCACTTGTCGATATGACATGATCAGTCTTGCAGTCCTCTCATGCATGCAACCGGACAAGTCATGGAAGTCACCCTCAGTCTCATGCTGCAAAGCACTGATACATGCAATTGACGAGTTGCCGGCTAGCGGTGAGAATGGAAAGTGTTGTTTATGCCGTTTCATGAGGGCAAAGCTTCATTATCCTGAATTGGCAGCAACATATATCTCTTGCCATGGAAAGGACAGAGCTGTTGTTGCAAAATGGTCGTTTCCTGTCGTGGTATGCGGCAAAGGTGTGGTGTTTTTGTCATGCAATTTGCTCAAGACAAATCAGTAGAAAGATTGAATAGGAATAGAAGCTCTATTATACATTTGCAAAGAATTATAACTTTTGTTTTCTTTGTCCACTCAGCTTGTTCACGAAAAGAGATTGCCCCTCCTTGTAAGGAGACCGTCATGGAGAGGCCTCCGTCAAATTCACATGGCAGCAAGATCCTTTTTATCTTGTTTGCAGCTGTCTTCATCATTCTATTGATCTTCATCTTGTACCTCTGGTGGGTCAGGCGGGCTGCCCCAGGGCGACGCGAATCTCTACCGTTAATGTCAATTCAAAAGCAGGCCAGATCATCTCCCGGGAGTGGCGGCCGCCGACAATCCCTTGGGCGGCTGAAGGAGCGTCGGCCATCTGGATAGTGAAGCACTTATTCTTGAAAAAAACCTTAATCGTCAACGGGTTCAGACTTGCTGTTGTCTTCCTGCTAGTGCAGCACATAGCTGTTTTCTCTCTGAAGGCTTGTTTAGGGATCATACTGGTACTTTCTTAACGTGCTGCAAGTGACTGGTTGCATCGTTACATACAGAGCCAAAATATTTTCACAGAATTTTTTTCCTACTGTTAGGTCCATTGTATTGGATTGCTGTTGGCAAAACTTCTAGTGTCAAATGTATAGTATAGTTTGGAAATGTCGTCGTCTCATGCTGATTGTTTCATCGCCATGTCACTGGACAGTTACAGTGTTAGTGAAGTCTGCATGTATAAATTTCTCGTTTGCAAAGTAAAAGGACATCGTAAAGAAGTTACTCCTTCAGATACCTTCTTTCTTTTTTCTGGAAACATTTTTCGTTTGAAACAATATATATGCATGTGAATATGTTTGTTGTCGAGTAGTTCCTTGGGCCTTCTTCCTCTTCCTATGTGATCTCTTTGCTTCAGTGAGTTCATCTTAATGAATGTACTTTCTCCGTTTCAAAATGTTCCAAAATTTAGTGTGTGTGTGTGTGTGTCTATATATATATATATATAGGAAAATTGTTATGTACTCTTGGGAGTACGTACTCTCGCTCCTCATATACCACATAGATGAATCTTTTATAGCTTATTATTATTTTTAATATACTTCATTAATAATTACTAGATACTCTAAAATGGATTTCATGAAAAAAAATCATGTGTGCCTCATATTTTCAAAGGTTTACGTATATACTGATTTGTTTGTACGTGAAAAAGGTATATTGCAAAAAGTAGATCGTAAATGATATTTTTTTTAACAAAACTTGTATTGAGGTATCTTAGAATATTTAATGAAGTATATTGAGAATGATAAGAGGTATAATCAATGCATATACGAGGTATATTGAAGATGGGAGTACATACTTCCAAGAATACAGAAAATGATTATATATATATATATATATATATATATATATATATAGAAAACTTATTAAGAACCCAGGGTGAAGAATAAATAATTCTTCACCCCGATCCATCCAGCGAGCCAGACTCCCTCGGTCCCACCCGGGCCAGAGACCACCGCCAGTCCGCTACCCACCCCACCGAAAGCTACAAACCGTTTCATGGTAGCCCACGAGGCCATGACCCGGTGTCCCCACTCCCCAGTTCCTCAACAGCTCGTGAGTGTTGAGCGGCAGTTTTGACGGTGAATGGCGGGCGGCACCTGGCTTGGTGGTCGGCGGCATGATGCTCAGCGGGTTAGATCGGCGAGAATGGATTCAGACGCGAAGCATTTTGAGCAGGCGCGTGGCCTCGATGTCGGGGCAGCGCAGCAGGTGGTGGTCGCGGCGGCGCTGCAAGTGGTGGTCGCGACCGCACTGCTAGTGGTGGTCACGGCGGCGTTGGTTCGACCACGGTCGCCACGGACTGTAGAAGGACGAGCATCCCGCGCCGCCACCGGTATTTAAGTTCGTGCTCCTCCCTTGCACATGACACAGCGAGCACGCTGCCCTTCTTCTCCTTGCATGCGGCTGCTAGCTCTTCCTCTTACCCCATGTCACCTTTTTCTGCTAGCCCCTTTCCTCCTGCTATATAGCATCTTTATTGATCTGATGATTGCCTCCAAAAATTTCACTGCTTAGGTGTCCTCCGTAATTCCCTTTGGATCTCATTCTGTGCTGCCTCATTTCTTGCACACGAGGTGTTTGTTTTAATGCCTGAATGGGAACTGCTACTGACAATGTGCTCAAAGAAGACTAGTAACAGCGATATATTGATAGGTATGCCATGATTGATTATCTTGTTGTTTGTTTCATCTTTGTACAATTACTGATTTTGGAATCTTATGTTGCATATATATCTGCCATATAGTTTATGATGTCCAATAAGGTTAGCTCTGCATTAGGATGCTTATTACCTCACTAGTCCAGCCAAAGCTAAGCATGTCTGCGTATGAAAAGATCCATCTAGCATCAGTCTCCTTCTCAATGTTCAGTTTACATCCTTAATTTCACGATAATGCTTCTTGTAGTAACCTTGGAGGTGATTTTTTTTTTGGAAAGCCATGATGGATGTTGGGAGTCGTTGCCGAGAGTATGCAGGCATTTATTTCTTTAAATCTACAAAAGCTAACAAACATAAAACAGAAGCTACCAAAGAAAATTCAGTTTAAAGAAAGATGCATCAGTCCACCTTGGTCTTTTATGCTGAGTTCATCAGTCAACTCCTTTATTCTTCCATGTTGCTCGCTTGACACTGTCTTCAAATCTGTAAGCTTATTTATTTTTATTCTGCAAGCTTTCTCTGATTAAACAATATCTCAACATGTTTCTCCAAATTGCGTACTTCCATTCTTGCACCTTCCAGCTCAACAGAAAATTGTTTTGCATAAGATTCAGCTTCCCTTTTCTGAGATGCAATCTCTGATCCGATTGTGCTAATTTGCACATCTTTTTCCTGAAGTTCCTGCTGCAACTAAAGAACAATCTCCTTAGTTCATTTGTGTTGCCTTCTTTTACTATGCCAAGTAGTTTTTACAGACGCACCTAATTGCTCAACTACTGATTTTACATATGGTCATATGAAAATAAATGGTTCTACCCAGCAGAATTGCTCGAGTTATCAGGAGACATTCCAGTCATTCCTTCAATCTCAGAACCATACCGAAGATCATTGCAATCAGTGGGATTCATGATGCTATGTTTCCTATTTTTTTCCTTGGGCTCATTCTGTGACTATTTTTCTATTTGATGGATGTTACTTGCCGTGTGTCGTCGTTCCTTGGTTATTAGATGTGTTTTGCTGCATGAGGAGTTTTGCATCCTGGGTTGCACTTGTTATGTTCTGTTCCGGAGTTCCTGTAAGAGCTGGTACCCAGCAAACTATCGCTTTTGTTAAAGCAGGGATCGAACCTTTTGTCCAAAAAGGTTATCTACATTTTACATTATATGCTTACTTGTGGTTGTATTCTTGTATTTAACACTCTGTAACTGCATTTTGTTAGGAACACTCCATTTTTTCCATTGGTGGGTGGTCATCGATTCGCAGTAGGCCAACTAGTCGTGCAACATCGCTAGTGGTCCTCAGTGTCAGGTTTCGTTGACCGTTGGCTTGCTTATTCATGTGCTTTGCATCTCCTCCCTGCAAGATGGTCAGTAACCAGGTCTTTGCCGATAGAGCTCTCCAGTGTCGCCACCTCCCCATAAATTGGTAGGAGTATATGTCTATTTATCCGCCCAATATGGTTATATTTATTAAAGAAGTTTAGTTATCTGCCCATAAGTCTGAATCTTTATTGACTTGTGGCTTCTTTGCTATGGTTGATTTTTTGTTATTACTAGCATGTTCTAATATGGACTGTCGCCTTGTGTCCCCTTGATAACTGATTGAAACTCCCATCTAAAAATTAGCATGTACGGTCTTATTTGTTATGTTCCTTCAAAAAAAATGTTCAGTACAAATTTCATCATGGATGTAAATTATCTTGTCAAGCTTTGAAGCTCATAATCTTAGAGATTTATGTTTACCTCTTTAGGAGGAGATATCACAAGTTTAAGGTTCCATTTGTTCTTTGACAATTTTCTCATTTTGACCATATTACATAATTCTACTAGTTTCTGTTCACTTTGGTTCACTACTTCATTCAGATTCACATATTACAATCTGTAGAACCTTTATTTTTCAATCCCTTTTTAATGTGATGTTCTAATCCAAATTAATGTTCTGCAGACAAAGGCTACTCAGTACAGTGATAAAGTTCTCTCCTATATCTTGTTCCATGATTTGAATTAATGCAAGCCTTTACCTGATTCATTGGAGAAATTCAGGCCATTAAAATTACATAGCTGCTCATATGTTAACAACCCAAAATGCTCTCTCTTGTGCCTGGTCGTTGTAATGTACTCCTCCGTAAACAAATATAAGAGCGTTTAGATCACTACTTTAGTAATCTAAATGCTCTTATATTAGTTTACAGAGGGAGTACTTGTGTATGTCTGCTTGGACGCTTATTTTTACTATCAAACGGATATATATTAGCAATGAGAACGGCGTCAGTCTTATGTGTTATACCTTTACAACAGCACATCATGCATTCCCCCATTTTGTGATATGAAGTTCAGACCAAAAACTTGTCAGGATTGACTTTAATCTCATCCAAAAATTCGTTCCACATAGCCATAAATGTTCCTGTTAGTTATCAGTGAAAATTTTGGATTATTCCTATACGGCTTTACAGATAATAGCTTTTTCACCTTTATGTTCATGTTTTGAGTTCAAAATTATAATTAACTACAAATACCCGTGAAAATTCCAGTAATTCACAAACGTGTCTAGTACTGGTCATGCAAATTTTGTGATTATTTGGGCAATATGTTTTTGAGATAAGGTTTTGTTTCAGCTGGATGTTCAAATTGAGAGTTCAAAATTAAAAATGTGCTGAAGAAATAAAAAGGATTCCAGCAATTAATAAACGTTCTGGCCAGCAAACAGGTATAATACGAAATAATGTCAGAACAATGATTTTAGAGGTAATGACGTTCCAATATCTTTTGGACTACTAGAGTCATAATGAATAGCAGAACATATATTTCACATTCAAAAATACCTACAATTTTTTAACGCAGCCTTGTCATATTAAAAATTCAGATTGCCTCCTAATGCTGATTTTCTTCTCTTTTTTTTCCTCATCTAAACACGGTGAACATGCAGCCTTATCCAAAGAAATCATGCAATAACTTTATGGCGCAATCTCTCTTGTCCTCCTGGGCTTTTTTAGCGTTTCGGATGGATTCTCTAGGCAGTAATCTTACTTCGCATGCAAACAATCTTACCTCACCTCCCATGGTCCCTTCGTGACCTTGTCCCGTGGTGGCACAGGACCAAGAACGTAACCTTACCACACAAGCAGTTTTCCTTATGGTTTGATGCACGCTGGTTCATGGCTAGGGTGTTATTCCTCACCCAGGGTGACGAATAGCGCGACCCTGAACTTTTAACAGTTCAAAAGTTATCAAAAAATATGAAATAAACATGGGAGCATCTCTCTAATGTAATAAGATGATTCAATGGAGGGATTTCAAAATATGCATCTATGTGTCCTCGGCAAAAATAATAAGCATTTCAGCTCACTGCGACATAAATATATACTGAACTATTTGTTTTTTTGTCCAGGACACATACAGTCATATTTTTTTAATCCCTCCGTTGGATCATGTTACATTATAGGTGTGTTGGTTCAGTATTTTTTTCAGAATTTTTGAGAACTTTTGCACCGTTGAAACCCTTAATTAGTTCTGTGGCAAGCACTTGTAGAAAATCCTACTCCTATATATATATATAACATGAACATCCACAATATACATAATTAATACCATTAGATTCATCACTGAGTATGATTTGTATTTTATTTGTTTACTATTTTAGAGCATCTTCAACAGGCACGCTATCGTAGTCGCGTGTTAAAAAAAACCGTTTTATTGCGCGCGGGGCCGAAACGGGTGCTCCAGCAGCCGCGCAATAACCGCGCGCGCCGTAAACTTGGTTCAGTGCGTGGAGGAAAACGACGTCACACGCTGGACATGGCAATCGGGCGCGCGACTCTCACTAACCGCTAGATCTGAAATCTCCAGGCGCCGCCGCCGCCGCCCGCACCTTCCCCCATTCGCTCCGACGACCTGTCGGCGCTTCCCCCGCCTATCCCGGCACGTCGCCGCTGCTTCCTTCACCTTCTCTCCTCGCAGCCGCCCCTTGAGCGCACCGTTCCTCCAACGAACAGCGCCGAACGGATGTTTGCATCTTGGCGCTCACAAGGTGTTTGACAAAACGCTTGCAAGGTATGTATTGCTTCAACTTTATATTTGTAAAATAAATTTGGTGCTTGTTGTTTGTAGTTTTAAACTAGTTTAAATTCAATATTGTAGATGAGTTCGTCTTACGGTTCTTCCGACGAAGAATTTGATATTCAATAGGAGGAGGACATCGCAATGATCCTAGCTATTCACATAAACAAAAAGCCGAAGCACGGTGGTTCGGTTATCGATCGTCAGAAATTGTGGAGGGATAGGATCGATGCCCAAAACAGATTGATGAGGAACTATTTTACGGAGAATGCCACATACCCCGAGTTCTACTTTTGACGCCGTTTTAGGATGAGCATCGAGTTGTTGAAACGCATTGCGGAGAAACTGGCGAGCTATGATCGGTTTTTTCAGCAAAGGAGGAATGCCGCTGGAGAACTCGGGCATAACACCTAATTTGTTGGAAGAACCGTCCTAAGGCATCGCATGGACAATTCCACGGCCAGAAAAAGGGTTCCACTATAATCCTTGAAGCGGTGGCTGATCAAGAGACTTGGATTTGACATGCTTTTTTCGGAATGCCTGGATCTTTGAATGACATCAATGTTCTTAATTGGTCACCACTCATGAATAAGATTGCAAACAGTGAAACTACACCGGTGGAGTTTGTAGCAAATGGTCATACATACAACTATGGATACTATCTTGCGGATGACATCTACCCAAGGTGGAAAACATTTGTGAAACCGTTGACGACACCGCAAAGTAAGAAAAATCTTGATTTCCACAATGCTTAGGCGGCGGCTAGGAAAGATGTGGAGAGAGCTTTTGAGATTTTGCAAGCCCAATTTACTATTGATAGAGGACCGGCTAGACTTTAGGATCAAAAGATGCTTTGGTACATCATGAACGCTTGTGTGATGCATGATCATCGAGAATGAGCGTAGGTAAGATTTAGACTATTCTCAGTATGAGTTGTTGGGATATCCCGTGCGAGTGCGGAGTAATGTTGCGAGGGTGGCCCGATTTATTGCCTCCTATCATGCTATTCGACGTGCCGAAACACATGATGATCTTCAAAATGATCTAACTGAGAAGTGGTGGGCATGGATTGAGCGACAACATTAGTTTGATGTTGTATGTTTGATGTTGTATTGTTGAACTATTTGTTATATTGAAAGATAAACTATTTATTTGAGTTGTAATAATAATTGAATTATTTATTATTGATTTTGCGTGTGTATTTGTTACGTGAGAAATGTTGTTTGTGCTAGACACGCACGGTGTAATTTTAACGCGCCTGCTGAAGCGCTACCTTCGGCACGAAATATAGCGGTTCTGCTAAAGCAGAACACCTGCCCAACACGCGAAAACGCTATTTCGAAGCTGTTTTCAGCGCACGCTTACACGTGTGTGTTGAAGATGCTCTTAGATATTGATGGCTGATTGCATAAAGTTGGTCAAACATAGACATGTTTGACTTTTGAAGTATGGAGGAAGTATGTAGCACTAGTCCATAGCACGAATGGATGGTTGCTTTTTTTAGGATAAATATTGCCGCTTTGTTTATAATTCAAAGTTTGGAATCTCATCTGAAATTACATCAAAGACAAAGTACGGAGGAGCCCCCAATCAAATTTTACAAAATTCATCTCCTACAATTACTTTTGCAAATTTATGCGCGACAGCATTCGCAGAGCGCCTAACCCATAACACCTTGAACTCTGAAAAAGAACTCATCATAGCCTTTATTTCTTGCACCCATGGTCCAACAGCAGACAGATCTCTTGGTGAATGATTCAACATATGAACCACTCCTTGACAGTCAAGCTTCACATGCACCATCTCAGCATTGATCTGTTGGAAATCGTTGCATAGAAAACAAAAAAAATTCTACGCACATGCAATGATCTTTCCATGGAGATGCGTAGCAACAAGGGTGAGAGTGTGTTTACGTACCCTCGTAGACCGTAAGCGGAAGCGTTTCTCAACGCGGTTGATGTAGTCGAACTTCTTTGCGCTTCAACCGATCAAGTACTGAACGCACGACACCTCCGCATTCTGCACACGTTCAGCTCAGTGACGTCCCTCGCCTTCTTAATCCAGCAAGACGTCGAGGTAGTAGATGAGTTCCGTCAGCACGACGACGTGGTGACGGTGATGGTAAAGTGATCCTCGCAGGGCTTCGCTTAAGCACTATGAAAATATGACCGTGGGTGTAAACGATAGAGGGGCGCCACACACGGCTAGGCAATTGTTTGATGTGTGCTAGGGGTGCCCCCACATATATATCGGTGGGAGGGGTAGGGGAGAGGCAAGGAGGCGCCCCAAGTAGGACCGAATCCTACTTGGGTTCCTCCTTGGCCGCGCGCCCTCCTGCCATATATGCCGGAGGGGGAAGGAAAGAGGAGGGGGAGAAAGGGAAGGGGGAGGCCGAATCCTCCCTTTCCTTTCTCTTCCTCTCTTTTCTTCTCCCCCTGGTTTGGCCCATATGGGGGCGCACCAGCCCCTGGTGGCTGGTGCATTTCCTCTCTTGGCCCATAAGGCCCATATCTTTTGCCGGGGGTGTCCGGAACCCCTTCTGGTGACCTGATATGTACCCGGTACCCACGAAACACTTTCGGTGTCTGAATACTATCGTCCTATATATCAATCTTTACCATTCGACCACTTCGAGACTCCTCGTCATGTTTGTGATCTCATCCGGAACTCCGAACAACATTTGGTCACCAAATCACATAACTCATATAATATAATGTCGTCATCGAACGTTAAGCGTGCGGACCCTACATGTTCGAGAACTATGTTGACATGACCGAGATATCTCTCCGGTCAATAACCAATAGCGGAACCCGGATGCCCATATTGGCTCCTACATATTCTACGAAGATCTTTATCGGTCGAACCGTTATGACAACATACGTTATTCCCTTTGTCTATCGGTATGTTACTTGCCCGAGATTCGATCGTCGGTATCTTCATACCTAGTTCAATCTCGTTACCGGCAAGTCTCTTTACTCGTTCCGTAATACATCACCTCGTGACTAACTCCTTAGTCGTTTGCTTGCAAGCTTATGATGTGTATTACCGAGAGGGCCCAGAGATACCTCTCCGATACTCAGAGTGACAAATCATAATCTCGATCTATGCCAACTCAACAAACACCTTCGGAGATACCTGTAGAGCATCTTTATAATCGCCCAGTTACGTTGTGACGTTTGATATCACACAAGGAATTCCTCCGATATTCGGGAGTTGCATAATCTCATAGTCGAAGGAACATGTATTTGACATGAAGAAAGCAATAGCAATAAAACTAAACGATCATAATGCTAAGCTAACGGATGGGTCTTGTCCATCACATCATTCTCCTAATGATGTGATCCCGCTATCAAATGACACAGTGACACCCGAATAATTAAGCTACAATAATCCTCAGCTAATGATGCCATGTCACCACGATTACTGTTACTAATCCTCGTGTTGATTCAAACCCTGTTCAAATTCAAATTTAAAAACTAGTCAAAGTTTAAAATTTTCAAAATGTCAAAACTAAAATGTTCAAAGTGTGGAAAATAATCCTTGGTTATTTGTCATGTTGGAACCAACCTCATTTGACTTCCCAAAGTGCCCCCGGAAATTATTTAGTGGTCCAACAACATTTAAAATTGGCCTTTTCAATTTCTAAAAATGGTTAGACAACCCCCTTTGGCCTCAAACTTTTTATGACTCTTATAAATAATGTGCTTGATTTATGTGACAAGTCTCATATCTAAGAAAACTCATTTTGTCTTATAATTAAATAGAAAACAGTAGCTAAAATTGAAAACAGTAAATAAAATATAAATAGAAAGAAGAGGCACAGGCCACTGTGCCTTAGTGCCTAGCCAGTCAGCCCACCCCATCCAGCCCACTCCCCGCACTGAACCTCCTCCCCTCCCTATTCCTCTTTTTGGGTCGCTACAGGCGCCGTCCCCGCCGTCCCCGCCTCGCCGGTGACGCGCCAACGAGGATAAGGGCGCCACGGCCCCCCTCTCGGCCTCGTCAGCCCTATGCCCTCCTGCGCAGATATCCCCTTTCACAGCTCTCTCTTCTCTCCCTTGCTTGCGCTCCCGCAACCGCGCGAGCATGCGCCGTTGCCGCCATAGCTTGCCGGTGTAGCCACTGCGCCTCCCCCGCCGCACCTCCGTGTCCAGCTACTCCGCCAGGCGCTCCTTCGTCGACCACGCCTCCAAATTAAGGCGAGCAGGCTGTGTCGCAGTCGCCCTCAACCTATCCTTCCCGATGCCGCCCGTCGTTGTCGGCGTCGATCCGCACCCGTCGCTGCATCACCGGCCTCCCCGAGCTCGTCCTCTTCCTCACTGTGAGCTCCGCCACTCCCCCGGATATTCCCGATCTCGGTTTCGAGCTCGAGCATTGATACGTCTCCAACGTATCTATAATTTTTGATTGTTCCATGCTATTTTATTATCAATCTTGGATGTTTTATAATCATTTTATATCATTTTTTGGTACTAACCTATTGACATAGTGCCAAGTGCCAGTTGTTGTTTTTTCCATGTTTCTTACATCACAAAAAATCAATATCAAATGGAGTCCAAATTCCATGAAACTTTATGAAGATTTTTTATGGGCCAGAAGAAAGGCAATCGGCCCTGGGTGCCCCGAGGGGTGCACAACCCACCAGGGCGCGCCATGAGGCCCATGCGCGCCCTGGTGGGTTGTGCCCACCTCGGGTGCCCCCCGGACTGCCCCTTTGTACTATAAATACCCCAAAAATACCAGAACCCTAGGGGAGTCGACGAAATATTCATCCAGCTGCTGCAGAGTCCAGAAACACCAGATCCAATCTAAACACCATCTCGGATGGGATTCACCACCTTCATTGGTGCCTCTTCGATGATGCGTGAGTAGTTCTTGGTAGACCTTCGAGTCCGTAGTTAGTAGCTAGATGGCTTCACTCTTTCTCTTGATTCTCAATACAATGGTCTCTTGGAGGTCCATATGATGTAACTCTTTTGCGGTGTGTTTGTTGGGATCTGATGAACTTCGAGTTTATGACCAGTCATATCTTTTTATATCCATGAAAGTTATTTGAGTTTCTTTGATCTCTTATATGCATGATCTCTTATAGCCTCGTATTTCTTCTCTGATATTTGGGTTTTGTTTGGCCAACTTGATCTATTTATCTTGCAATGGGAAGAGGTGCCCGGTAGTGGGTTCGATCTTACGGTGCTCGATCCCAGTGACAGAAAGGGAAACAACATGTATGTATCGTTGCTACTAAGGATAAAAAGACGAGATCTATATCTACCACCATATAGATAAATGGATCTTGTCTACATCATGTCGTCGTTCTTATTGCATTACTCCATTTTCCATGAACTTAATACACTAGATGCATGCTGGATAGCGGTCGATGTGTGGAGTAATAGTAGTAGATGCAGGCAGGAGTCGGTCTACTAATCTTGGACGTGATGCCTATGTAATGATCATTACCTGGATATCGTCATAATTATTTGAAGTTCTATCAATTGCCCAACAGTAATTTGTTTACCCACCGTTTGCTATTTTTCTCGAGAGAAGCCACTAGTGAAACCTATGCCCCCCCCGGGTCTTCTTTCTCATATATTTGCCTTTGCAATCTACTTTTCCTTTGCATTTTTATTCAGATCTATTAAACCAAAAATCCAAAAATATCTTGCTGCAATTTATTTTATTTGGCGTTTGATCTATCAATATTTACAACTTTATCTCCCGTCACACGCCGTTTCTGGCACCGTACCCCAAAAGGGATTGACAACCCCTTTAACACGTCGGGTTGAAAGGTGTTGTTATTTGTGTGCAGTGGCTGTTTACGTTGTGTTGCTTGGTTCTCCTACTGGTTCGATAACCTTGATTTCATAACCGAGGGAAATACCTACCGTCGCTGTGCTACATCATCCCTCCCTCTCCAGGGAAATACATACGTAGTTCCAGCTGCCATCAAGGAGAATTTATGGCGCCGTTGCGGGGAGGATCTTCAACATAACCAGGTTCCTAATGACAAATCTCACCTCCTTTCAATTTACATTATTTGCCATTTTCCTCTCGTTTACCTCTCCCCCACTTCACAAAAATTTGCCGTTTTATTCGTCCCTCTTGTTCCGTTCGCCGTTTTCTTGCTGGATCTATTTTTGAGTGCAATCTTGTTGTGTGGTCATCATGACTCAAGAGAACACCAAGTTATGTGATTTCTCAAATACCAACAACAATGATTTTATTGTCACTCCGCTTGCTCCTCCCGCCACTAGTGCGGAGACTTGTGATATTAATACTGCTTTGTTGAATCTTGTTATGAAAGACCAATTTTCCGGTACTACTAATGAGGATGCCGCGTCCCATCTTAATACCTTCATGGAATTATGCGATATGCAAAAAAAAGATATGGACAATGACTTGGTCAAGATGAAATTATTTCTGTTCTCTTTGCGTGATTCTGCAAAAATTTGGTTCTCTTCTTTGCCTCGCAATACTATCGATTCTTGGAATAAGTGCAATTTCAAGCAACTTGAACATGAGCATGTTGCACAATCTTGGGAAAGGATGAAAATGATGCTAAGGAATTGCCCAACTAATGGGTTAAATCTTTGGATGATCATACAAATTTTTTATGCGGGATTGAATTTTGTTTCTCGTAATCTTTTAGATTCCGCCGCAGGTGGTACTTTTATGGAAATTACTTTGGGTGAATCCAACAAATTGCTTGATAACATCATGGCAAATTATTCACAATGGCATACTGAAAGAGCTCCTACTAGTAAAAAAGTTAATTCGGTTGAAGAAATTTCTTCTTTGAGTGAAAAAGTTGATGCTCTTGTGAAATTGGTTGCTAGTAGAATTGCTCCTATTGATCTTAATGATATGCCTTTGTCTACTTTGATTGAGCAAAATAGTGATGCCATTGATGTGAATTTTATTTCTCGCAATAATTTCAACAACAATGCTTATAGAGGAAATTTTAATCCTAGGCCTTTTCCTAGTAATTCCTCTAACAATTATGGTAATTCCTATGGAAATCAATATTATAATAATAGGAACACCTCTGATCTTGAGAATAATATTAAAGAATTTATCAATACACAAATTTTTTTCAACACTTCCATAGAAGAAAAGTTGAATAAGATTGATGATTTGTCTAGAAGTGTTGATAGAATTGCTCATGATGTGGAAAATCTCATGATGAAATTTTTTGTGCCTAAAGTAGATGAATCAATTAAAGCTCTTTATGTTTCTATGGATGAAAGTAAGAAAATAACTTCTATTCTTAGAGCTAAAAGAGAATTTTTGGAAAAAGCTTTTTCTAGTGATTATTCTTGCAAAAGTGATGAAGATCTTAAAATGATTGGTGTTTCTTATATTGATTCCTTGTTTAGTAAAGTTAAGAATGATGAAAAAGGGACTGGAGAAGAGTCAACTTTAGGTTGAAGGCGTCCCAATATTTCAGAGGGTGAAAATCTTGTTGAGAAAATTGATGAAAGTGGGTTTGGAGAGGTCAAAACTTTAGCTAGTGATGCACCCACTATTTTGGATTACAAAGACTTTACTTATGATAGTTGCTCTTTGATTGATTGTATTTCTTTGTTGTAATCCATGATAAATTCACCCCATGCTTATGAACAAAATAAAGCTTTTACTAAACATATTGTTGATGCTACGATGAAAGCTTTGGAAGAAAAATTGGAATTAGAAGTTTCAATCCCTAGAAAATTGTGTGATGAATGGGAACCTACTATCAAAGTCAAGATTAAAAATTATGAGTGTTTTGCTTTGTGTGACTTGGGTGCTAGTGTTTCAACAATTCTGAAATCTTTATGTGATGTGGTTGGTCTTACCAATCTTGAAGAATGTTCCTTGAATTTGCACTTGGCGGATTCCACTATTAAAAAGCCCATGGGAAGGATTAATGATGTTCTTATTCTTGCAAATAGGAATTATGTGCCCATAGATTTTATTGTTCTTGATATTGATTGCAATCCGCCTTGTCCAATTATTCTTGGTAAACCATTTTTACGCACTATCGGTGCCGTGATTGATATGAAAGAAGGCAATATTAAGTTCCAATTTCCTTTGAGGAAGGGTATGGAACACTTTCCTAGAACTAGAATTAAGCCACCTTATGAATCAATCATGAGGGCATCTTATGGATCAAGAACCAATGTGACAAAACTTAGACCCTTGCTTTATGCCTAGCTAAGGGCGTAAAACTATAGCGCTTGTTGGGAGGCAACCCAATGAATAAAATTTATTCTTGCTTTTCCTTTATGTTCTTGTGTGTTACAATTATGCTACTGTTATGATTGTGTTTTTTATGTTTTAATTAGTGTTTGTGCCAAGTAAAGCCTTTAGGATCTTCTTGGGCAATAGTTGTTTGATCTTGCTGAAAAAACAGAAACTTTTACGCTCACGAAATTAATTTTCACTTTTTTATCAGAGAGTGACAAAATACCCATTCCAATTGCAGTAGATCAATATACAAATTTCTCAGGTCGTCCTAATTTTTCAGAGTTTTTGGAGTTACATAGGTATTCGAAATAGTCAGATTGCTACAGACTGCTCTGTTTTGACAGATTTTGTTTTCTTTGTGTTGTGTGCTTATTTTGATGGCTCTATGGTTTTCTTTGATGAGTTTTTGCCATAAAAAAGTTGGAATACAGTAGGTATAATACAAAAACAAAATATGAATTGGTTTGATACAACACTTATAGTAGTGGTTTATTATTCTTATACTAACAGATCTCACGAAGGCTTTGTTGAGTTTTGTGTGATTGAAGTTTTCAAGTTTTGGGTTATCTTACGATGGATGAAGGAAGGATGTAAGAGCCTAAGCTTGGGGATGCCCCAGCATCCCAAGCTATTATCCAAGAATGAGCGACCAACTAAGCTTGGGGATGCCCCCGAGTGGCATCCCCGCTTTCTTCCAAACAACTATCGGTATTTTACTCGAGACTATATTTTTATTCGTCACATGATATGTGTTTTGCTTGGAGCGTCTTGTATGATATGTGTCTTTGCTTGTTTTATTTTGTGTTTTAAGTCATCAATCCTTGCTGGACACACCTATTTGAGAGAGCCAAAATAATATCATGACTTGTTAGAATTGCTCTCTATGCTTCACTTAAATCTTTTATGAGCTAGGACTTGCTCTAGTGCTTCACTTATATCTTTTTGAGCACGGTGTGCTTTGTTATTTTTGAAGAAATGCTCTCTTGCTTCACTTAGATTTGTATGAGAGTAGTAAAATTTGGAAGAAATTCTCTCTTGCTTCACTTAAATTGTTTTGAGAGAAAGAAAATTTGTTATGCTCATGATCTTCACTTATATTTGTTCGATCTTATGAAAAGCAACACATGAAAATTAGTGCCAAAGTGATAGATATCCAAGAAGGATAAAGAAAAATAAAAATGTCATGAAGATCATTGGACAAAATAAACTTGATTCTTAGTAATAGTTTTGAGATATGATGATGTGATATGTGAGTTATGTTAATGAGTAATTGTGCTCTAGTAAGAATATTGGTGTTAAGGTTTGTGATTCCCTAAGCATGCACGAAAGTCAATAATCATGCAATGAAAATTATATCCTACTTCTGATGAAATTCCAATTTCAACCGGTACTAGTTCCACGATCCAATATCATCACATAGCCTAAACCATGTCAATGCCTTTCCCTTCAAAGATAAAGGGAAGACCTTCTGCTTGATAACATCCTCGGGCATACCTGCAAGCTTAAATAATACACAAACTTCATCCACATAGCTTGGGTGCATATTGGGATGTAATGTTCCATCTCCTATAAAAGGATTAACTAGCAGTTTCTCTATCATACCCAAAGGAATTTCAAAGTAAACATTTTCAGTAGGTTCAGTAGGTTGAGGAGCAACTCTTTGCTCTACTGGTCGGGGTGAAGATACCCCGAACAAGCCCCTCAAAGGATTATTTTCCATAGTAACAAGTGACAGTAAATTTCAGCACACTATACAAATTTTTCCTTACCAAAGGCGCCTCACTCCCCGACAACGGCGCCAGAAAAGAGTCTTGATGACCCACAAGTATAGGGTATCTATCGTAGTCCTTTCGATAAGTAAGAGTGTCGAACCCAACGAGGAGCAGAAGGAAATGACAAGCGGTTTTCAATAAGGTATTCTTTGCAAGCACTGAAATTATCGGTAACAGATAGTTTTGTGATAAGGTAATTTGTAACGGGTAGCAAGTAACAAAAGTAAACAAGGTGCAGGAAGGTGGCCCAATCCTTTTTGTAGCAAAGGACAAGCCTGGACAAACTCTTATATAAAGGAAAGCGCTCCCGAGGACACATGGGAATTATTGTCAAGCTAGTTTTCATCATGCTCATATGATTCGCGTTTGTTACTTTGATAATTTGATATGTGGGTGGACCGGTGCTTGGGTAATGCCCTTCCTTAGACAAGCATCCCACTTATGATTAACCCCCCTCGCAAGCATCCACAACTACGAAAGAAGAATTAAGGTAAACCTAACCATAGCATGAAACATATGGATCCAAACCAGCCCCTTACGAAGCAACACATAAACTAGGGTTTAAGCTTCTGTCACTCTAGCAACCCATCATCTACTTATTACTTCCCAATGCCTTCCCCTAGGCCCAAACAATGGTGAAGTGTCATGTAGTCGACATTCACATAACACCACTAGAGGAAAGACATCATACATCTCATCAAAATATCGAACGAATACCAAATTCACATGACTACTTATAGAAAGACTTCTCCCATGTCCTCAGGAACACATGTAACTACTCACAAATCATATTCATGTTCATAATAAGAGGGGTATTAATATGCATAAATGATCTGAACATATAATCTTCCACCGAATAAACCAACTAGCATCAACTACAAGGAGTAATCAACACTACTAGCAACCCACAGGTACCAATCTGAGGTTTCGAGACAAAGATCAGATACAAGAGATGAACTAGGGTTTGAGAGGAGATGGTGCTAGTGAAGATGTTGATGGAGATTGACCCCCTCCCGATGAGAGGATTGATGGTGATGATGATGGTGACGATTTCCTCCTCTCGGAGGGATGTTTCCCCGACAGAACAGCTCCGCCGGAGCCCTAGATTGGTTCCGCCAAGGTTCCACCTCGAGACGGTGGCGCTTCATCCCGAAAGCTCCCTTCTTATTTTTTCCAAGGCAGAAGACACCTTATACCAGAAGATGGGCATCGAGGGGCTACCAGGTGGCCCACGAGGCAGGGGGCGCGCCCAGGGGGGTAGGGCGCGCCCTCCACCCTTGTGGACGGTGGGTGGACCCCCTCTGGTGCTTTCTTCGCCCGATATTTTTAATATATTCCAAAACTGACTTTTGTGGAATTTCAGGACTTTTGGAGTGGTGCAGAATAGGTCTCTAATATTTGCTCCTTTTCCAGCCCGGAATTCCAGCTGTCGGCATTCTCCCTCTTCATGTAAACCTTGTAAAATAAGAAAGAAAAGGCATAAGTATTGTGACATAATATGTAATAACAGCCCATAATGCAATAAATATTGATATAAAAGCATGATGCAAAATGGACGTATCAACTCCCCAAGCTTAGACCTCGCTTGTCCTCAAGCGGAAGCCGATATCAAAAAATATGTGCACATGTTTAGAGATAGATGTGTCGATAAAATAAAATACGGACATGAGGGCATCATGATCATTCTTAGAATAGCAACATATATATA
>NC_041388.1:62751096-62766732 GCF_002162155.2 Triticum dicoccoides
TACTATTCATCACCCAAGGTGCAAAATAAGTTATTCTTCACCCGAGGTAATCTTATGATCATTTCATAATTAAATTACGTTTGGAATTCAAATAGTTACATTCCTATTGATTCACTATGTAAAATTTGACATAAGAAAAATAAAAATATAGGTCATAAGACAAGAAAATTTGTAGTTTGTGTGTATTTTAGACTATGTTTTTACGTTTGTAATTTTACATAACATAAAATATTTTTTACGACGATTATATATTTTCTTACGGTCTATTTTTCCGTCGGAAATAAGATAAAACTTACGGAACGTAAAATTATGGTGCATTGATGGTAAAATAGGGGGGGGGGTGAAGAATAATTATTCCTCACCCAGGGTGACGAATAGCGCGACCCTATATATATATATTGTCATATGATTTCTTATGCTGAAGTAACAATCTATTCACAATGTAAAGTATGAATCAGAAACTTCATTGAGAAATTAGCAAACTATAATCTCAGTCATTGAAGCAATTGCAAGTCCACATACTCAACTATCATTTAGTCTTTCACAGTTGCTAACACTCACACAATACTTATGGGTATGAAGTTTTAATCAGACACAGAGAAAGATAGGGTCTTGTAATTTTGCCTCACAACCTTTTACCTCAAGGGTAACGTCAACAATAATGCTTTATGAAAACCCACATCCAATTGGATATATATATATATATATATCAGGATCTTTCCAGCACATAGTGCTTGCCAAAGGATAAAGTGTAAAAGGGAAAGGTGAAGATCACCATGACTCTTGTATAAGGTATAAGACAAAAATAAAAGATAGGCCCTTCGCAGAGGGAAGCAGAGGTTGTCATGTGCTTTTATGGTTGGATGCGCAAAATCTTAATGCAAAAAACGTCACTTTATATTGCCACTTGTGATAAGGACCTTTATTATGCAGTCCATTGCTTTTATTTCTTCCATATCACAAGCTCGTATAAAGCTTATTTTCTCCACATTAATAGATCATACATATTTAGAGAGCAATTTTTATTGCTTGCAACAATGACAACTTACTTGAAGGATCTTAGTCAATCCATAGGTAGATATGATGGACTCTCATGGCAAAACTGGGTTTAAGGATATTTAGAAGCACAAGTAGTATCTCTACTTGGTGCAAAGAATTTGGCTAGCATGAGGGGAAAGGAAAGCTCAACATGTTGGATGATCCATGACAATATAAGAAAACATAACCCATTACGTTGTCTTCCTTGTCCAACATCAACTTTTTAGCATGTCATATTTTAGTGAGTGCTCACAATCATAAAAGATGTCCAAGATAGTATATTTATATGTGAGAACCTCTCTTTCTTTATTACTTCCTATTAATTGCAATGATGACCAAAACTACGTTTGTCAACTCTCAACAACTTTTATTCATCATACTCTTTATATGTGAAGTCATTAATCCCCATAAGATCAATATGATCTCATTATTTCTTTTTATTCTTTCTCCTCTCTTTTTTATTCCCTCAAGATCATAGCAAGATAACCAAGCCCTTGACTCAACAGTAATCTTTATTATATATAGCTCACGGACTCGATTACATAGATAAGGATCAACATAAAAACTCAAAGCTAGATCATACTAAACTTTATTCTACTAGATCAAGATATAACTAAAAGGATCGAACTAAGAAAAATGGTAAAGATAGAGGTGTGATGGTGATACGATATCGGGGCACCTCCCCCAAGCTTGGCAGTTTCGAAGGGGAGTGCCCATACCCATGTGTTTATATCTCTTTCTTCAGAGGTGGTGATGATGGAGTTGTTGATGTTGTAGGCTTGTTGTCCATCTTCCAAGGCATAGGCTCACCATCATAGAAAGATGATCGAGTCTCTGGGATCCTCAAATCTGCAACCAAACTCATCCTCTTGAATCTATATTCATACTCACAGTTTTGGTTTTGCAAGTCATAGATCTGGGCTTGGAGGTGCTCGATTTTCTCGTGAAGCTTGAAGATGGTCTCCCCAATGTTCTTGGCATCCAGCTTGTGGTTGTTGGTGAACTCCGCGATCATCATGTGGTTGGCGTTGAGTCCGTGTTCTACCATCCCCCGGCACTTGAAAACTTGTTGCTCCATTGCTTCGAGTCTTGTCTCCATGCTTCCGGTCCTCCTTGGTCCCTCAACATTGCGGATGTGCAACACCCCTCACGCATCTCAATGGTTTGAGGGTGTTGCAGCACCTCCGCAAGGTAGGGGTTGATGACATTCTCGAGAAATTTGTCCTTGGGGGCGCTTGAAGACGTCATGGTGATCTAGATCTGTCAGAAAAACAGCTCGAAGCAAAAGAAGAGGATTGTGTCATGGTACCGTGGTCAAAACCTTCAAAATATTATATAATGAATTTTTACCGACCAAAAGAAGTATCGTGCAAGAAAACGGAGTCCGGAGGGCACACGAGGTGCCCACGAGGCAGGGGGCGCGCGCAGGGGGTAGGTTTTGCTATTTCCTATTTCCTTAAATATTCCAAAACAGAGAAAAAAATGCTATTAGAACTGTTTTGGAGTTGGTTTACTTACCGTATCACATACTTATTCCTTTTTGGAGTCTGAAACATTCTGGAAAGTATCCCTTATGTACTCCTCCGGGGTTACGATGTCAATAACATTGGTTTCAACATTTATGGGATTACCTGAGATATAATGTTTGATTCTTTGACCGTTCACTACCTTCAGATTTGTGCTGTCGAAGTTGTTGATTTTTATGGCACCGGAACGATAGACCTCCTCAATAACGTAAGGACCTTCCCATTTAGAGAGGAGTTCTCCTGCAAAAAAATCTTAAACGAGAGTTGTATAGCAAAACATAATCACCTACATTAAACTCACGCTTTTGTATGCTTTTGTCATGCCATCTTTTAACTTTTTCTTTAAACAGCTTGGCATTCTCATATGCCTGGGTTCTCCACTCATCAAGTGAGCTAATGTCAAATAATCTCTTCTCACCAGCAAGTTTGAAATCATAATTGAGCTCTTTAATGGCCCAATATGCCTTATGTTCTAGTTCGAGAGGTAAGTGACATGCTTTTCCATAAACCATTTTATACGGAAACATACCCATAGGATTTTTATATGCAGTTCTATAGGCCCATAATGCATCATCAAGTTTCTTAGAGCAATTCTTTCTATATCTATTAACAGTCTTTTGCAATATTAATTTAACCTCTCTATTACTCAGTTCTACTTGACCACTAGACATGGGGTGGTATGGAGATGCAATTCTATGATTAAGTTCATACTTAGAAAGCATTTTACGAAAAGCACCATGAATAAAATGTGAACCACCATTAGTCATTAAATATCTAGGGACTCCAAACCTCAGAAAAATAACTTCTTTAAGCATCTTAATAGAAGTGTTATGATCAGCACTACTAGGTGGAATAGCTTCTACCCACTCAGTAACATAATCAACAACAACTAAAATATATGTATACCCATTAGAGGAAGGAAACAGTCTCATATAATCAAAGCCCCAAACATCAAATGGTTCAATAACAAGTGAATAGTTCATAGGCATTTCTTGACGTCTACTAATATTACCAATTCTTTGACATTCATCACAAGACAAGACAAACTTACATGCATCTTTGAAAAGAGTAGGCCAATAAAAACCGGATTGCAATACCTTATGTCCAGTTTTATCTCCAGCGTGGTGTCCTCCATAAGCCTCGGAGTGACACTTTGTGTAGCATCTGTTCCTGTTCAGGCTCAGGTACACAATGTCTAATAACACCATCTACTCCTTCTTTATAAAGGTGTGGGTCATCCTAGAAGTAATGTCTTAAATCATAGAAAAACCTTTTCTTTTGCCGGTATGTGAAACTAGGTGGTATAAATTTAGCAACAATGTAATTAGCATAATCAACATACCATGGAGCAGTACGAGAAGCATTTATGATAGCCAATTGTTCATCAGGAAAGCTATCATCTATAGGTAGTGGGTCATTAAGAAAATTCTCTAACCTAGACAAGTTGTTTGCAACTGGGTTCTTAGGTCCCTTTCTATCAATAATATGCAAATCAAATTCTTGTAGCAAGAGAACCCATCTAATAAGTCTAGGTTTAACATCTTTATTTTCCATAAGGTATTTAATAGTAGCATGATCAGTGTGAACAGTTACTTTAGAATCAACAATATAAGGTCTAAACTTATCACAAGCAAATACAATTGCTAAAAATTCCTTTTCAATAGTAGCACAATTTCTCTGGGCACTGTCTAGAGTTTAACTAGCATATTGGATAACATTTAATTTCTTATCAGCTCTTTGTCCTAGAACAGCACCTACATCATAATCACTAGCATCACACATAATTTCAAAGGGTAAATTCCAATCAGGTGGCTGAAAAATAGGTGCAGAAATCAAGGCTTTCTTAAGTATTTCAAATGCTTCTACACAATCATCATCAAAGACAAAAGGAACATCTTTTTGTAAGAGATTAGTCAGAGGCCTAGAAATTTTTGAGAAGTCTTTAATGAGCCTCCTATAAAAACCGGCATGACCAAGGAAACTTCTTATACCTTTAATGTCCTTAGGACACGACATCTTTTCAATAGCATCAACTTTAGCTTTATCAACTTCAGTACCTCTTTCAAAAAATTTATGCCCCAAGACAATACCTTCATTAACCATAAAGTGGCACTTCTCCCAATTCAAGACAAGATTAGTTTCTTCACATCTCTGCAAAACTCGATCAAGGTTGCTTAAGAGATCAAAAGAAGTTCCATACACGGAGAAATTTTTGGGGAACGTAGTAATTTCAAAAAAATTCCTACGCACACACAAGATCATGGTGATGCATAGCAATGAGAGGGGAGAGTGTTGTCCACGTACCCTCGTAGACCATAAGTGTAAGCGTTATGACAACGCAGTTGATGTAGTCGTACGTCTTCAGGATCAACCGATCCTAGTACCAAAGTTACGACACCTCCGCGATCTACACACGTTCGGCTCGGTGACGTCCCACGAACTCACGAGCCAGCAGAGTGTCGAGGGAGAGCTTCATCAGAACGATGACGTGATGAAAGTAATGATGATGCTACCGTAACAGGGCTTCGCCTAAGCACCGCTATGATATGACCGACGTGGATTATGGTGGAGGGGGGCACCGCACATGGCTAAGAGATCAATGATCAACTTGTGTGTCCATGGGGTGCCCCCCTCCCCGTATATAAAGGAGTGGAGGAGGGGAGGGGCCGTCCCTCTCTATGGCGCGCCCTAGGGGAGTCCTACTCCCACCGGGAGTAGGATTCCCCCTTCCATAGTTGGAGTAGGAGAGGAAGGGAAGGAGGAGTATGTCGGTGTACAAAAGTAGGGGCTCTCCTTTGTACCCCTTTACTTGTGCACAGGCAGTCAGAGCCGCACCCGTGGCCGCGCTGAGCAGGGCAAAGGAGGGAAGCTGGAGCACAAGACAACCGAAGCAATGCCAAGACCGGAGGCACAAAGAGCAAGGGAGCGAAGTGGACTCCCCCGGCAAGACCCTTGCCGGGGCAACTTGCCCAACGCCAGCAGAGAGCGCCGCCCTTAAGCCAAGGGGTTCCAACACCATCAACCACATTGGAACCAAGGCTCGGGAGGCACCTCCATGGTGGCATGCAGATCTTTGTGGAGATCATAAATACACAAGATCAGATGAGAACCAGAAGACGACGATCCTTGGCAAGATCCTTGCCAAGGAAATCCACGAGACCCCCGACAAGATCCTTGCCGGGACGGCCGCGGTGCCACGGCAAGACCCTTGCCGAGGACATCTGCGGGGCCGCAGCCAGGCCCACGTCTGCCAAGGATCCACCGCTGCTCCCATGCAGCTGCTAGCTCAACCAGCTGGGCAGGCATCTGCGTGGCAGCGTGCGGCCTCCACACCGACTCAGCAAGCACCTGCATGGTGGCATGCAGATCTTTGTGAAGACACCGCCACCATGCCAGCCTAGCAGCCAACCAACGTGGCGCTACAACGCCTCATCAGCTTGGAGGCGCGTCGGAGCCAGGCGAGGCGGCGACAGCTGGGACGAGCTTCCTTGTCGTCCCCGATAAAGCAAGAAGGGCATGTCGGCAGCGCATTAAATGCATGTGTCCGACGGTGCCAGAGGATAGACCTAGCCACTATACACCTTTCCACCTCCTGTGTGCCACCGTGGTGACCCCTTTTGTCTATAAAAGGAGGCCCGAGGCGTACTGGAGGGGGATTCAGATCTTTGGAACTAGACACACACCGTAGCTAGGTCAAGAACTCAAGAACACTCAAATATACATCAAAGCAGGACAAGGGTATTACGCGCCTCCGCGGCCCGAACGTGGGTAAATGATCCTTGCGCTGACCGCCAAACCCGCTCTTTGCACAACCCCACGCCCGCCAACCTAGAAGGGATCCCAGTGATCCCATAGGTGTCGTCTCCCACCGACATATCTAGTGCGCCAGGTAGGGGCTGCGCAGTTGTGAAAATCCGGTCCAGCAGTTAGTTTAGCAGTTCTTCATTGCCATGGCTCCCAAGAAGAAGATGATCACAACGATTGGTTCGTCGGGGGCCGAATGGCTCGTACTAGTGCGGGCGAGTGGTGGGGCGGTCGCAGACGAAAGCCGAGGCGCGGCCCGCGGACACCCGCATCGCTCTGGCAGCCAAAGCCTGGCGAGCGGCGTCGTTCGTGCGCGAGACGATGGGCCGCACGCCACCAAATCCAAAGACGGAGCCAGCCCCCCCCCGCGGTCGGCGCGGAGCCCTCCAGGGGCGGCATCGTGCCACCCACGGGCGGCGCGGCGGCTTCCGAGACGCCTACACCGGCGCCTGTGACGCACTCTTCCCAGGTTGTGCGTGACGAGCAGCGTCACCACGTTGGTGACCCTGGGCGCCGCCATGGGAAGAGTCCTGTGCACCATTCGCGGGACGTAGAAGGCCAGCATGCACGTAGAGACGCCGGCGAAAACGGCGCACGGCCGCCAAGCCGTGATAGAGCTCCTTCTAACGTGGTTAGAAGTCAGAGCGCGTCACGGTCCACGCAGCTTTCGCCACCACCCACACCAGCAGAAGCTTTGGCGCGCGAGTAGTTGCTCCTCGACTTTCCTCCTGCTACGGAAAAGCTCGACGAGTGGAGAGCCACCATCTGGAGCCTTGTTGGCATTTCCAACAAAGATGAACCGCAACCAGCGGGGCCCTCAGGCCGACACTCTGTTGAGCCACCGCGTGCCAGTGGTGGAAGGATTGGAGGTGCCGTGGCCACGGTGCACTCTCCTCCCCCACGTCCATTGCCGCGGGTGCCGGTCCGTCGTGATGACGCTTGTGATAACAACTCCATAGCGTCGTCCGACCCACGAACCCACCACGATCAACGCCAAGTTCTTCGGGAGTTGATACGTCTCCAACGTATCTATAATTTTTGATTGCTCCATGCTATATTATCTACTGTTTTGGACATTATTGGGATTTATTATCCACTTTTATATTATTTTTGGGGCTAACCTATTAACCGGAGGCCTAGCCCAGAATTGCTGTTTTTTGCCTGTTTTAGGGTTTTGAAGAAAAGGAGTATCAAGCGGAGTCCAAACGGAATGAAACCTTCGGGAATGGGATTTTCTCAACGAACAAGACCCAGGAGACTTGGACCCTACATCAAGACACAAAAGAGGAGGCCACAAGGTAGGGGGCGCGCCTACCCCCCCAGGCGCGCCCTCCACCCTCGTGGGCCCCCTGTTGCTCCACCAACGTACTCCTTCCTCCTATATATACCTACGTACCCCCAAACGATCAGATACGGAGCCAAAACCCTAATTCCACCGCCGCAACTTTCTGTATCCACGAGATCCCATCTTGGGGCTTGTTCCGGAGCTTCGCCGGAGGGGGCATCGATCATGGAGGGCTTCTACATCAACACCATAACCCCTCCGATGAAGTGTGAGTAGTTCACCTTAGACCTACGGGTCCATAGTTAGTAGCTAGATGGCTTCTTCTCTCTTTTTGGATCTCAATACAATGTTCTCCCCCTCTCTTGTGGAGAACTATTCGATGTAATGTTCTTTTTGCGGTGTGTTTGTTGAGACCGATGAATTGTGGGTTTATGATCAAGTCTATCTATGAACAATATTTGAATCTTCTATGAATTATTTTATGTATGATTGGTTACCTTTGAAAGTCTCTTCGAATTATCAGTTTGGTTTGGCCAACTAGATTGATCTTTCTTGCAATGGGAGAAGTGCTTAGCTTTGGGTTCAATCTTGCGGTGTCCTTTCCTAGTGACAGTAGGGGCAGCAAGGCACGTATTGTATTGTTGCCATCGAGGATAACAAGATGGGGTTTTCATCATATTGCATGAGTTTATCCCTCTACATCATGTCATCTTGCTTAAGGCGTTACTCTATTTTCATTAACTTAATACTCTAGATGCATGCTGGATAGCGGTCGATGAGTGGAGTAATAGTAGTAGATGTAGGCAGGAGTCGGTCTACTTGTCTCAGACGTGATGCCTATATACGTGATCATGCCTAGATATTCTCATAACTATGCTCAATTCTGTCAATTGCTCAACAGTAATTTGTTCACCCATCGTAGAATACTTATGCTCTCGAGAGAAGCCACTAGTGAAACCTATGGCCCCAGGTCTATCTTCATCATATTAATCTCCTACTACTTAGTTATTTCCTTTGCTCTTTTACTTTGCTTTTACTTTACTTTGCATCTTTATCACAAAAATACCAAAAATATTATCTTATCATATCTACCAGATCTCACTCTCGTAAGTGGCCGTGTAGGGATTGACAACCCCTTATCGCATTGGTTGCGAGGATTTATTTGTTTTGTGCAGGTGCGAGGGAATCGCACGTAGCCTCCTACTGGATTGATACCTTGGTTCTCAAAAACTGAGGGGAAATACTTACGCTACTTTGCTGTATCATTCCTTCCTCTTCGGGGAAAACCAATGCAGTGCTCAAGAGGTAGCAAGAAGGATTTCTAGCGCCGTTGCCGGGGATGTCTACGCAAAAGTCAATATACCAAGTACCCATCACATACCCTTATCTCCCGCATTACATTATTTGCCATTTGCCTCTCATTTTCCTCTCCCCCACTTCACCCTTGCCGTTTTATTTGCCCTCTCTCTATCCTCCCTCTCTTTCTCTATTTGCCTCTTTTTGCCTGCTTGCTTTTTGTTTGCTTGTGTGTTAGTTTGCTTGTTTGTCATGATGGATCTACCTAAATTTAGTGATCTTCACCTTAAAAGGTTAGAAGAGGTCAAAAGCAATGTCAGGAGTTTTATGGTTTTGCAATTTGAACATAATAGTTTCTTCGGAAACGAGCTTAAGGAACAGAAAAGTTTTATGAGTTTTATGAATAAAGAGCTTGATGATATGTCTAGAATTCGATGGTTTAAGATCCCAGATTGCTCGTCTTGAGAAATTGACTGCTGAAATTTCGGATAGGCAGGCTACCTTAGTTAATAGGATGGCCGCTAAACCGGATTGCTATGAAAATAAAGATGAAGATCTAAAAGTTATTGATGTGTCCCCTATTACTTTTTTTCTCGAGAAAACGCAAAAGCTTTGCGTTTCTTTGCATTGAAAAGGAGGGGTTCAGTTACAATCATCCGAGGATGTGCAGGTTACAGCCGGTTAATTAGTCCACATCCCAGGTTTGGGGCAGCACAAGCCGGAGGCCAGGTGCCCCTGCTGCCGCCCATGAGCGGGCCTCGTGCCTAATGCTATCTAGTAGTGTGTTGAGGGAAGGCGTCGCATTATCAAAGACACAACTGTTTCGGTGCTTCCAGACCATCCAAGGCACGAGCAACACAACAGATTTCGGGGCCTTGCGCAGGGTCGGCGGCGTGTCTTCATTGGCCTGTCTCCACCAGTCCATAAGCGATAGTTCCCGCGAGGGGATCGGGGCCGGGATGCGAAGCCAGGCCAGTGTCTCGTGCCATGCCTGACGGGCGAGAGGGCATTCCAGCATGAGGTGTCACACCGTTTCCTGCTGCTGGTCACATAGGAGGCAGCGGGGGTGATGCTGGAGGCCATGGCGAGCCAGCCTCACAGCCGTCCAGCATCGGTCCTGGTTGGCCAACTACTGGAAGAACTTGACTCGCGGTGGCGCCCAGCATTTCCAGACCAACTTCCATGAGTGGCAGGCCGTTGCTCCAAGGAAGGTCGCCGTGTAGCAGGACTTTGCAGAGTAGTTGCCGCTCGCTGTCCAGCGCCAAATCAACTTGTCCGGTGTGGTGGAAAGCTCGGTGCGCTGCATGATCTGCCAGAGTTGCAGATACTGACCAATCTCGTGGAGGCCTAGGTTTCCTTGGATGTCGCGTGCCCAGGAGTTGCCATTGAGCCCATCTGCCATAGTTCTCGTCGTTCGTCGTCGCTTGGGTATGCAGTCGTATAGGTTGGGCATGAGCTCGTGCACGGATCGGCCGTGTAATGCCCCGAGACCGTTGTGCCAGGTGTCCTCCAGTTATTCGCTGTCGTTGCCATGTCATTCGCTTGCGTGTTGCATCTTATCATGATCATCATGTGGGTTGCATTCTTCATGTTGATGTGTTGGTTATGTGCTCTCCATCTTCCCCTCCTCCTCCTATGGTTGTTTGCCTCTTCATCTGTTCTCCAAGGCCCTTCTCCAAGTGCAAACCATTTCACCTCTCCCTTCTTTCTTCTTTCATGTTTTGCAAGTGACATTATTTCTTGCCTCCAATAATGTTCATTCTTTCCCCAAGAATCCATCACATTTCCTACACCCTCTCCGCCAATTTTCAGCTCATTTGGGGATGTCTTGGTTGGGTTCAAAAATGGCTCAAGTTCGAATTTAATTCAAACTTGTATTATTTTTCTACCTCTAAAAAAATTGCCAGAACAATTTATTCAAAGAGCACCTATTTCCAGGAGTAGAGGGATATATTTATATCTCGCATATTCCTTCCCTAACACCCTCTGACCTTTTCCCTTTTCTTTCCTGTGGATTATATATTTGCAGAAAGATTTTTAATAGAGAAAAGAAAAGAGGCCTCCCAGCCACATCACACTTGGCCCAGCCGCTCCCAGCAAGCCCGCAGGCCACCTTAGAGCCTCCGCGGTAAATTTCCAGCGTTGCACCCTCGCGACCCCACCTGCCAGCCTCCCCTTTCGTTCCTTTTCTTCCTCCTCTGCCAGGCGCTCCCTCTCACAGTAAAACTTCAAGAACCAGGGCACATGGCCACCGTGGCTATCACGGCGCTCGCGCCCCCTCCTATTTAACCCCGCAGCCTCCGCCCTAGGGTTCCTCCTCCTCCCTCTTTTCCCCTCCCCGCCGCCGCCACAGGTAAGGGGCACCCACGCACCTGCTTCCCCGCCTCCAGGAGCCATGGCCGGCTCGGGCACGACCTCGCCGCCGGCCTAACCCTCCTCCGTGGCCTCCCCTCCGTCGTCTACTCGCTCGAGAACACTGCCCCGGACCCATTCTGACGACGAGCCGCGCCCAAGGATCACCAAGTCCGGCTACCTCCCCGTCGTCCTCTTCCTCCCCTGCTTCATGGACAACGCCTTCCCTCGTCGCTTCCACTCGTCCCCGACCCCGATCGACTCCAGCGACACTCCCATGGTGAAGCCTCCACTCCTCCCCATCTCTCTCTCTGGTCTCGTTGTCCGCATGCCCATCGATCCGCGCAACCCCGAAGCCGTCCGCCATGGCCTTGATCTCTGAATTTTTGCGCACGCGAGAACCTACACTCAGCGCCTCCACTCATGCACGCTGCACTCTCGCGAGACACCAATGCGACGCCCGCGTCTCCCTGTTTCTGGCACCACATCACCTACGCACGCTGCTTGCCCGGCTGCTGCTTGCCCTGCTTCACTCCCTTGCTCGCCAAGCTGCCGTTGCCTCCCGCCTTGCCGTGCCATGCCCGAGACGAGCACGAGCTCGTGCACGAGCCTTTGTACGCATCCGTCGCACAACACATCTACCTCCCAGTTCCGCACACCCGCCGCCGTCTCCTGGGCCCCGCCGTTTCACCGTTGCCCGCCGGCGTAGTCGGTGTGTTCTCTGTTGCAGAGAAGAAGAAACCCCGTCCGCCGTGGGACTAGATCAAAACAAGCCGTGCCCCATCCTGTCAGCAATAGCAACAGTAGCGCAATGGTTCGGGCCATGTAGTTCTACCGGGGAGTCCCGGGTTCGAATCCCCTCGGGAACATATTTGGAACCCGAATTTTTGCCTCTGTCCCCTCTATGACAGTGGGACCCCACTCGTCATCCTCTCTGTCTCCCACACACTCAGCGCTCATTCGGGCCAAGTCCTGCTGGGCCGCTGCAATCCGGCCCATGCATACTTTTTTCCAGTCTGTGTATTTTAGCATTTTCCAATGCATTCTTATTTACTGAAATGCCACTGTTTTGCATTGTTGATAACTAAAAATCCATGCATCCAAATAAAATATGTCATATATGTAAATTGTTTAGAATTTTGTCTAGTTTAATAATTTGTAATTTTCATCCATGTTAAAAATGTTTAAATTGCTGTTTGTTTAAATTTGTTTAAATAGCATGTTGAAATGATTTAATTCATAAGTAAATAACCGTAGCTCCAAATTTAATAATCTTTATATGTAAATGGGGTAGAAAAATGTCTAGTTTAACATGATGGCATCACTTTGCATGTTTAACAACCCTAAAATTGTGTTTAGGGCAGAACAGTACCAAATCCATTAATATGCACATGAGGATTTTCCGGACTTATTGCTTGTTGTTCCGGCCTCATTTAAACTTGCCTAGATAGATAGTTTTACTTTGCTTCACCTCTTGACATGTTAATCAACATTTAATATTGTTGAGTACCTAACCGGGAGTGAACTAAATAACTCATGTGGTGTTTTCTTCAATATGCAACTCCGTTGCATATTGAGCTCCACTTAATTTATAGTGTTGTTTGTTGCACTTTGCCATTCCATGCTTCATTAAACCGGACATGCATCATACTTGGTTATGCATCATGCCATGTTTATGTGATGGTTGTTTACTATGTTGTTTGCTTCTTTCCGGTGTTGCTTCTTCGGGTTAGTTCTGATAACGTCGCGTTTGTGAGGATTCGTTCGGCTATGTCCGGTTGTCTTCTTCATGGACTCGTTCTTCTTCCTTGCGGGATCTCAGGCAAGATGACCATACCCTCGAAATCACTTCTATCTTTGCTTGCTAGTTGCTCGCTCTTTTGCTATGCCTATGCTGCGATACCTACCACTTGCTTATCATACCTCCCATATTGTTGAACCAAGCCTCTAACCCACCTTGTCCTAGCAAACCGTTGTTTGGCTATGTTACCGCTTTGCTCAGCCCCTCTTATAGCGTTGTTAGTTGCAGGTGAAGATTGAAGTTTGTTCCTTGTTGGAACATGGAGATGTTGTTCCTTGTTGGAACATGTTTACTTGTTGGGATATCACAATATCTCTTATTTAATTAATGCATCTATATACTTGGTAAAGGGTGGAAGGCTCGGCCTTATGCCTGGTGTTTTGTTCCACTCTTGCCGCCCTAGTTTTCGTCATATCGGTGTTATGTTCCTGGATTGTGCATTCCTTACGCGGTTGGGTTATAATGGGAACCCCTTGACAGTTCGCCTTGAATAAAACTCCTCCAGCAATGCCCAACCTTGGTTTTACCATTCGCCACCTAGCCTTTTCTTTCCCTTGGGTTCTGCAGATTCAAGGGTCATCTTTATTTAACCCCCCGGGCCAGTGCTCCTTTGAGTGTTGGTCCAAACTGTCAGCCGCCGGTGGCCACCAGGGGCAACTCTGGGTTGGCCTACCGGAAGTTTGGACAATCTGAGTGTGCCCTGAGAACGAGATATGTGCAGCTCCTATCGGGATTTGTCAGCACATTCGGGCGGTGTTGCTGGACTTGTTTTACCATTGTCGAGGTTGTCTTGTAACCTGGATGCCGAGTCTGATCAGATTGTCTTGGGAGAAGGAATATCCTTCGTTGACCGTGAGAGCTTGTGATGGGCTAAGTTGGGACACCCCTGCAGGGTTTTGAACTTTCGAAAGCCGTGCCCGCGGTTATGGGCAGATGGGAATTTGTTAATGTCCGGTTGTAGAAAACCCGAAGTTGACCTTAATTAAAATACATCAACCGCGTGTGTAACTGTGATGGTCTCTTTCCGGCGGAGTCCGGGAAGTGAACACGGTGTTGGAGTTATGCTTGACGTAGGTTGTTCTAGGATCACTTCTTGATCATAGTTTCACGATCGTGCTTTGGCCTTCTCTTCTCGCTCTCATTTGCGTATGTTTAGCCACCATATATGCTAGTCGCGTGCTGCAGCTCCACCTCATACCTTTTACCCTACCTATAAGCTTAAATAGTCTTGATCGCGAGGGTGTGAGATTGCTGAGTCCCCGTGACTTATAGATACTTCCAAAACCAGTTTGCAGGTGCCGCTGATATCGTGCAGGTGATGCAACCGAGCTCAAGGAGGAGCTCAATGAAGATCGTGTTCGTTATGTCGTTTCCGTTTCCAGTTGATCAGTAGTGGAGCCCAGTTGGGGTCGATCAGGGATCTGTGTAGCATTTGGGGTAGTCTTCTTTTATTTTGGTTCCGTAGTCGGACCTTGATTGTATCTGTTTGATGTAATGCTTTATTCATGTAATTGGGTGAAGTGGCGATTGTAAGCCAACTATGTATCTCTTTCCCTTATGTATTACATGGGTTGTGTGAAGATTACCTCACTTGTGACATTGCTTTCAATGCGGTTATGCCTCTAAGTCGTGCTTCGACACGTGGGAGATATAACCGCATCGAGGGCGTTACAGGCCGCCAATCCACCGGTCCTCCCAGAGCAGGGCGGACCACCCATTCCTGAGGATCGTGAACGTGGATGCCTAGAACAGGGCTCGTTCCGTGGGAGAAAATTGGAGGTCGAGCCCTTGCCAAGCTCGCTCTGGGTTCATTCTGGAAAACCATAGCCAGCGTAGTCTCAGGGCGAGGCCGGCCCGCTCGAGGTCTCGCACGCCAAGGCCCCCGAGCTCGATGGGGCGGCACACTCTGCTCCAGTTCACATGGCAGTGCCCACCATTGGCAGCGGCACGGCCAGCCCAGAGGAAGCTGCGTTGGATCTTCTCGATCTGCTTGAGGTTTTTTTTTGGGGGCGCGAATGCAAACAGTTGGTGCACTGGGATGGCACACAAGACTGACTTGACCAACGCGAGGCGCCCGGTTTTAGTCATCAACCAGGCCTTCCATGTCGGCAGGCGCGCGCCGACCGCGTCCACCATGGGCTGCAGCTGGGTGGCGGATGGGCGGCGTGTGGACATGGGTATGCCGAGGTAGGTTATTGGAAGGTTCGCCGTTGAGCAGCCGAGGTGTGCGATCATCTCCGTGGCCGCTTGGTCGCCGTGCAGGATGGTGGCAGAGCTTTTGGTGAAGTTCACAGTCAGGCTGGAAGCCCTGCCGAACAAGGCAAGGATTTCCTTGATCGCAGTGGTGTCCTCCACCGTGGCGTGGCAGAAGACCATGACATCGTCGGCATAGAGGGAGATCGCCAGGATGTGACGACGTGGGTGTAGAGGCTGCAGGATGCCCAGGCTGTGTGCGCGTCGTAGGAGCCGTCCCAGAGTGTCGACGGCGAGCACAAAAAGCTGCGGGGACATGGAGTCGCCCTGCCGGAGCCCTT
>NC_041388.1:62767025-62794134 GCF_002162155.2 Triticum dicoccoides
TGGCAGAGGATAGGAGGATGGCCGTCCACTCCAAGAATCTATTCCCGAATCCGTATTGGCGCAGCACCTCAAAGAGGAAAGGCCATGATAGGGAGTCGAAGGCGCGCGTGAGGTCGAGCTTGAGCATAACTCTCGGAGCTCCTAGTTGGTGCAGCAGCTTGAGTGATTGCTTGACGAGGACGTAGTTGTCGTGCAGGCTCCTTCCGGAGATGAATGCATTTTGGTTGCGGCTAACCAAGTGGTCTAGCTTGGCCCCAAGTCGTAATGATAGCACCTTGGTGAAAATTTTGGCCACGAGGTGGATCAGGCAGATCAGCCGGTAGTCGCGTAGCCCATGAGCATCGGCGTGCTTGGGGAGCAGCGTCAGCAATGCCTGGTTGAGCTTGTGGAACCCCCTTCCTCGCAAGTCATAAAGTTGCTGGAACACGTCGAGGAGATCTTGCCTGATGATGGTCCAACATGCACGGAGGAACTCCGTTGTGAACCCATCGGGGCCCGGCACCTTGCGAGCGGGAAGGCGTTTGACAGCCTCCCAGATCTCCTCTGCGCTGAATGGCGCGTCGAGGTACGCAAGGTCAGTCGGCTCAATGAGCTGAGACAGGTCCAGGGCGTGCTCACGGGTGGTCGCCGTGCCAAGCAAGGCCTCAAAGTGAGCAAAGGCAGCCTCCGCCATGTCAGTGCGGTCCGTGAGCACCCTGCTGTCCGCGACCAGGCTATAGATGTGATTCTTCTACTGACGGAACGAGCACTGCCGGTGGAAGAAACTGGTGCTAGCATGCTGTCTTTGAGGTTGGCAATTCGGGAACACTGCCGGGCGATCGTGCGCTCCATGGAAGCGAGCCCAAGATAGGATATCTTGTGCTGCTTACGGAGCCAAGCCTCCGGTGGCGAGAGGCTGCGTGATTCCTGGGCGTGGTCGAAGCGCGAGATGAGTTCCCGTGAGATCGCGAGTTTGTCCTTGATATTGCCCGTGGACCTGGAGCTCCAGCTGGTGAGGCGCGCCGCCGTCACTTGGAGCCGTAGCATGAGGCGGTGGAAGGGATCGGCGTGGTGTGTAGAGCCCCAGGCCGCGGTCACCACATCATGGAATCCGTCCAAGCGTAGCCAGTACTCCTCAAAGTGAAACCGTCTGTGTGAGGTAGGCGTGAGTGAGCAGTCCAGCAGCAACGGGGCGTGGTCTGACACCACAGCCGCGAGACATCGGAGGTGGCATCCGCTATGCACGTCCTCCCAATCAGCAGTGCAAAGCACACAGTCGAGCTGCACGAGAGTCGGCGGTGATTGCTCGTTGGACCAAGTGTAGCGCCGCCCGTTGAGGTAGATCTCTTTGAGCGCGAGGTCATTGGTGAGACGGCGAAATGTGCCCATCATACGCTAGTTGATGTTGCCCGTGTTTTTGTCATCGTCGCGGAGGATGAGATTGAAGTCGCCGCAAACCATCCATGGTTCCGGGCACTCGGCACGGATCTCGTGAAGCTCCTGCAGGAATCTTCCTGGGGTCCGTATACCACCGTTAGCCACCAAGGTGTGCCTGTGGCCGTGGTCACCTTAGCGGTGATCGCATTGGTGGTGAACATTGGGTCCGTGATGGTCACGGCCCTGCTCTTCCACGCCAGCAAGATGCCGCCACGCGTGCCATCGGCCGGGAGGTATGTGTAGTCATCGAACTCGGAACCAAGCGCATCTAGGACAATAGCCGAGTAGATCAACTCCATTTTTGTTTCTTGGATGCATACAATGGAGGCCCCGGTGGTGTCCAGCAGCGGCCGGATAGCATATTGCCGAGCCCGCGCGTTCAAGCCGCATACATTCCAGATAGAAATCTTAAGGCTGTGGTCCATAGGAACGGGATCGACGGGTAGACGCGCGTGAACTGGTCTAGCCTTCACATGCAACATCGACGCCGTCGGTCGCAGCCGATGCCATGCAGACTGGGATCTCGCGGTGAACCAGTGTGGCAATGGCCTTGAGGACCGTCAGGGGTAGCGGTGCCGCGAACATGTCGTCGTAGGCTTTCATCTCAGCGGCAGTGATCTTCTGATCGATCCTGATGATCCCCAGAGTGCGCGGGAATTGCACGTGGGCGCGCCGCTCTGCCGTGGGAGGGGCGCTCGGTTGGCAGGTCATAGCTGCAGATCGTCCATGGCGCGGGGCGGCGAAGTTGAGGGGTCGGCATGGCTTCTTTCTCGGGGCCGACAGGGCGGCGTTGAGGTGTTTCGTGGCGGAGGCCAGAAACTCTCCAAGGGTCCATGGCTGTGGCGTGGTGCGGCCTCGGGATCGCCACAGCGTAATTGGGGGTGAGGCGAAGCGGCACGACGTGCGACCACTTGGGCTTTGGTTTGTCCCGGCCCCAGCGTTTGGGGATAGCTGGGGAGGTGTGGGTGTGGGCCGTCGCAGAATCACGATCGGGCCAGCTGGGCTGCGGGCCGGCTGCGCGGCAGCAGGTGGGGGTGGCCCATCATCATGGGCGGGAGGATTGGCACCGAGGGAGGGCGTTTCCCCGCCCGAGGTAGCGCGTGCGGGGTTGGTGGCGGCGGGTTGGTCAGTGGAATCTAGCCCCACCTCTGGCTCGGGTGGGGTGGTATCTCCACTTTGTCCCGACCGGGTCTCTGGTGGTGCAGATCCCTCCTGTAAGGCGACATGCTCACCCGTGGTAGGGGCCAGATCCCGACAAGCCGGTGCGTCAGGGGCGGGCGGGCCTTGCCCCACAGGATCGTCATTGGGATCGTTGCCAGCCACCAGACTTGAACTAGCGGCCAGTCGCGGATCGACACACGGCCCGACCGGGCACAGGTGGGTGTCTGCGGCGACCACATCAGTGCAGCCAGACGGGCCCTCAGTTGTCTGCTCCTTTTGCTTTCCTCTGCCTTTTCCTCTTCTGGCATGGTGACGCAAGCGGTGGCCCCCTTGTTGTCCAGGCCAGGGCGTCATGCCCGTACGCAGCGGGTTCGCGGGCGGAGCCGCGCCGGAGCCGGCGCCGGTAGGCCACGTCGGCGATGAGGAAAGGCCATCAGACCTTCCCTGCCTAGCGACGCGCTAGCCCAGGTCGTCCATGGCCATGCCGTTGGCCCGGCCAGGGGCGGCCGCATCCGTGCGCCTGCGCTTGCGTCCGCGGCGGCGCGCGCGGCCCGGTCCGCGGTCAGGGGTGGGGTCACGGTTCCCGCCAGCGCCGCGCTCGTGGTCTAGCCCTGCACCCGAGGGCCTTGTAGTCGCCGGCGGTCTGATCATGACGGAAGGGGCGAGCGCGATGGAGATGGGGTAGGTCAGGATCCTGATGGTGGGCGCGTCGGAGTCCAAGGCCGCCGGCACCTGCTCGACCACCTCAAGAATTGCAGCGCGATGGATCTTGTCGGGGTCGTGCGTGCGCCCAGATAGCCGGAAGGTGGCGAGGTCGGCGCGGGAGCGGGTGTGGGGGTGGAGGCGTTCGATCCAGCAGCTTTGCCCGAGGATGCCCCTATTAAATCTTTGTTTTGCAATATGAATCTTGATAATGATGGGACTGAATATGATCCACCTTTGCCTAGAAGACGTTCCACGAATTCAGAGTTTTTTGATCTTGATGCTAAAATTGATAAAAGTGGGATTGAAGAGATTAAAACCCTAGATGTTGCTAAACCCACTATTATGGATTTCAAGGAATTTAACTATGAAAATTGCTCTTTGATTGATTGTATTTCCTTGTTGCAATCCGTGCTAAATTCTCCTCGCGCTTATAGTCAAAATAAAGCGTTTACTAAACATATCGTTGATGCCTTGATGCAATCTTATGAAGAAAAACTTGAATTGGAAGTTTCTATCCCTAGAAAACTCTATGATGAGTGGGAACCAACTATTAAAATTAAAATTAAAGATCATGAATGCTATGCTTTATGTGATTTGGGTGCTAGTGTTTCCATGATTCCAAAGACTGTGTGTGATTTGTTAGGTTTCCATGATTTTGATGATTGCTCTCTAAACTTGCACCTTGCGGATTCCACTATTAAGAAACCTATGGGAAGAATTAATGATATTATTATTGTTGCAAATAGGAATTATGTGCTCATAGATTTTATTGTCCTTGACATAGATTGCAATCCTTCATGTCCTATTATTCTCGGTAGACCTTTCCTTAGAATGATTGGTGCAATTATTGATATGAAGGAAGGAAATATTAGATTCCAATTTCCATTAAGTAAAGTGAGGGAGTCCTGGATTAGGGGGTCTCCAGACAGCCGGACTATATCCTTGGGCCGGACTGTTAGACTATGAAGATACAAGATTGAAGACTTCATCTCGTGTCCGGATGGGACTTTCCTTAGCGTGGAAGGCAAGCTAGGCAATACAGATATGTATATATCCTCCTTTGTAACCGACCTTGTGTAACCCTACCCCTTTCCGGTGTCTATATAAACCGGAGGGTTTTAGTCCGTAGGACAACATACAATCATACCATAGGCTAGCTTCTAGGGTTTAGCCTCTCTGATCTCGTGGTAGATCTACTCTTGTACTACCCATATCATCAATATTAATCAAGCAGGACGTAGGGTTTTACCTCCATCAAGAGGGCCCGAACCTGGGTAATACATCGTGTTCCCTACCTCCTATTACCATCCGCCTTAGACGCACAGTTCGGGACCCCCTACCCGAGATCCGCCGGTTTTGACACCGACAGAAAGGCATGGAACACTTTCCTAGAAAGAAATTAAATTACCTTATGAATCAATTATGAGAGCCACTTATGGATTGCCTACCAAAGATGGCAATACCTAGATCTATCCTTGCTTGTTATGCCTAGCTAGGGGCGTTAAACAATAGCGCTTGTTGGGAGGCAACCCAACTTTATTTTTATTCCTTGCTTTTTGCTCCTGTTTAGTAATAAATAAATTATCTAGCCTCTATTTTGGTTGTGTTTTTTTGTGTTTAATTAGTGTTTGTTCCAAGTAGAACCATTGGGCAGACTTGGGGAAAGTCTTGTTACACTTGCTGTAAAAAACAGAAACTTTAGCGCTCATGAGAACTGCTGCCATTTTTATTTGGAAAGTGCTATTTAGTTAATTATTTTTGCAGATGATTAATAGATAAATTCCTCACATCCAGCAATTTATTTAGAATTTTGGGGGTTCCAGATCTTGCGCTAGCTACAGATTACTACAGACTGTTTTGTTTTTGACAGATTCTGTTTTTCGTGTGTTGTTTGCTTATTTTGATGAATCTATGGCTAGTAAAATAGTTTATAAACCATAGAGAAGTTGGAATATAGTAGGTTTAACACCAATATAAATAAAGAATGAGTTAATTACAGTACCTTGAAGTGGTCTTTTGTTTTCTTTCGCTAACAGAGCTCACGAGATTTTCTACTTTGAGTTTTGTGTTGTGAAGTTTTCAAGTTTTGGGTAAAGATTTGATGGATTATGGAACAAGGAGTGGCAAGAGCCTAAGCTTGGGGATGCCCATGGCACCCCCAAGATAATCTAAGGACAACTAAAAGCCAAAGCTTGGGGATGCCCCGGAAGGCATCCCCTCTTTCGTCTACTTCTATCGGTAACTTTACTTGGAGCTATATTTTTATTCGCCACATGATATGTGTTTTGCTTGGAGCGTCTTGTATCATTTGAGTCTTTACTTTTTAGTTTACCACAATCATCCTTTCTGTACACACCTTTTGAGAGAGCCATACATGATTTGGAATTTGTTAGAATACTCTATGTGCTTCGCTTATATCTTTTGAGTTATATAGTTTTGCTCTAGTACTTCACTTATATCTTTTAGAGCACGGTGGTGGATTTGTTTTATAGAAACTATTGATCTCTCATGCTTCACTTAGATTATTTTGAGAGTCTTAAATAGCATGGTAATTTTCTTAAAATCCTAATATGCTAGGTATTCAAGATTAGTAAAATTTTCTTATGAGTGTTTTGAATACTATGAGAAGTTTGATGCTTGATGATTGTTTTGAGATATGGAGGTAATAATATCAAAGTCGTGCTAGTTGAGTAGTTGTGAAATTGAGAAATCCTTGTGTTGAAGTTTTCAAGTCCCGTATCATGCACGTATGGTAAACGTTATGTAACAAATTTGAAACATGAGGTGTTATTTGATTGTCCTCCTTATGAGTGGCGGTCGGGGACGAGTGATGGTCTTTTCCTACCAATCTATCCCCCTAGGAGCATGCACGTAGTGCCGAGGTTTTTGATGACTTGTAGATTTTTGCAATAAGTATGTGAGTTCTTTATGACTAATGTTGAGTCCATGGATTATACGCACTGTCACCCTTCCATCCTTGCTAGCCTCTCCGGTACCGTGCATTGCCCTTTCTCACATTGAGAGTTGGCGCAAACTTCGCCGGTGCATCCAAACCCCGTGATATGATACACTCTTTCACACATAAACCTCCTTATATCTTCCTCAAAACATCCACCATACCTACCTATTATGGCATTTCCATAGACATTCCGAGATATATTGCCATGCAACTTTCCACCATTCCGTTTATCATGACATATTCATCATTGTCATATTGCTTAGCATGATCATGTAGTTGACATAGTATTTGTGGCAAATCCACCGTTCATAATTCTTTCATACATGTCACTCTTGGTTCATTGCATATCCCGGTACACCGCCAGAGGCATTCATATAGAGTCATACTTTGTTCTAGTATCGAGTTGTAATCATTGAGTTGTAAATAAATAGAAGTGTGATGATCATCATTTTCTAGAGTATTGTCCCAAGTGAGGAATTATATAAAAAAAGAGAAAGGCCATAAAAAAAGAGAGGGCCCCAAAAAAAAGAGAGAGAAAAAGAGAGAAGGGACAATGTTACTATCCTTTGCCACACTTGTGCTTCGAAGTAGCACCATAATCTTCATGATAGAGAGTCTCTTGTTTTGTCACTTTCATATACTAGTGGGAATTTTCATTATAGAACTTGGCTGGTATATTCCAACAATGGGCCTCCTCAAGTGCCCTAGGTCTTCGTGAGCAAGCAAGTTGGATGCACACCCACTTATTTTCTTTTATTGAGCTTTCATACATTTATAGCTCTACTGCATCCGTTGCATGGCAATCCCTACTCCTTGCATTAACATCAATCGGGGCATCTCCATAGCCCATTGATTAGCCTCGTTGATGTGAGACTTTCTCCTTTTTGTCTTCTCCACACAACCCCCTCATTATATTCTATTCCACCCATAGTGCTATGTCCATGGCTCGCGCTCATATATTGCGTGAAAGTTTATAGGTTTGAGATTACTAAAGGATGAAACAATTGCTTGGCTTGTCATCGGGGTTGTGCATGATGAGAGCATTCTTGTGTGACAAAAATGGAGCATGACTAAACTATATGATTTTGTAGGGATGAACTTTCTTTGGCCATGTTATTTTGAGAAGACATAATTGCTTTGTTAGTATGCTTGAAGTATTATTATTATTTTTATGTCAATATAAACTTTTGTCTTGAATCTTTCGGATCTGAATATTCATACCACAATTACGAAGAATTACATTAAAATTATGCCAAGTAGCACTCCGCATCAAAAATTCTGTTTTTATCATTTACCTACTCGAGGACGAGCAGGAATTAAGCTTGGGGATGCTTGATACGTCTCCAATGTATCTATAATTTTTGATTGCTCCATGCTATATTATCTACTGTTTTGGACATTATTGGGCTTTATTATCCACTTTTATATTATTTTTGGGACTAACCTATTAACCGGAGGCCCAGCGCAGAGTTGCTGTTTTTGCCTGTTTTAGGATTTCGAAGAAAGGAATATCAAACAGAGTCCAAACGGAATGAAACCTTCGGGAACGTGATTTTCTCAACGAACAAGACCCAAGAGACTTGGACCCTACGTCAAGACACAAAAGAGGAGGCCACGAGGTAGGGGGCGCGCCTACCCCCCAGACGCGCCCTCCACCCTCGTGGGCCCCCTGTTGCTCCACCCACGTACTCCTTCCTCCTATATATACCTACGTACCCCCAAACGGTCAGATACAGAGAAAAAACCCTAATTCCACCGCCGCAACTTTCTGTATCCACGAGATCCCATCTTGGGGCCTGTTCCAGAGCTCCGCCGGAGGGGGCATTGATCACGGAGGGCTTCTACATCAACACCATAGCCCCTCCAATGAAGTGTGAGTAGTTCACTTCAGACCTACGGGTCCATAGTTAGTAGCTAGATGGCTTCTTCTCTCTTTTTGGATCTCAATACAATGTTCTCCCCCTCTCTTGTGGAGAACTATTCGATGTAATCTTCTTTTTGCGGTGTGTTTGTTGAGACCGATGAATTGTGGGTTTATGATCAAGTCTATCTATGAACAATATTTGAATCTTCTCTGAATTGTTTTATGTATGATTGGTTATCTTTGCAAGTCTCTTCGAATTATCAGTTTGGTTTGGCCTACTAGATTGATATTTCTTGCAATGGGAGAAGTGCTTAGCTTTGGGTTCAATCTTGCGGTGTCCTTTCCCAGTGACAGTAGGGGCAGCAAGGCACGTATTATATTGTTGCCATCGAGGATAACAAGATGGGGTTTTCATCATATTGCATGAGTTTATCCCTCTGCATCATGTCATCTTGCTGAAGGCGTTACTCTGTTTTCATGAACTTAATACTCTAGATGCATGCTGGATAGTGGTCGATGAGTGGAGTAATAGTAGTAGATGCAGGCAAGAGTCGGTCTACTTGTCTCGGATGTGATGCCTATATACATGATCATGCCTAGATATTCTCATAAATATGCTCAATTCTGTCAATTGCTCAACAGTAATTTGTTCACCCACCGTAGAATACTTGTGCTCTCGAGAGAAGCCACTAGTGAAACCTATGGCCCCCGGGTCTATCTTCATCATATTAATCTCCTACTACTTATTTATTTCCTTTCCTTTGCTTTTACTTTACTTTGCATCTTTATCACAAAAATACCAAAAATATTATCTTATCATATCTATCAGATCTCACTCTCGTAAGTGGCCGTGTAGGGATTGACAACCCCTTATCACGTTGGTTGCGAGGGTTTATTTGTTTTGTGCAGGTGCGAGGGACTCGCGCGTAGCCTCCTACTGGATTGATACCTTGGTTCTCAAAAACTGAGGGAGATACTTACGCTACTTTGCTGCATAATCCCTCCCTCTTAGGGGAAACCCAACGTAGTGCTCAAGAGGTAGCAGGAGTGAGCCCGTGAAGACGCTCGAACCACCATCGAGTGCCGGCGCGACGCATGCCACCAATCAGATAGGCGGGCGGGGCCCACTATGGACCACCCAGCACCAGGAGGCTCTGGCAGCCTACCCTACGAGGTGGATTGCCCAGCCTTTACCCATGAGCTCCGGAAGTTCCAGCGGCCCTCCCACCGCACGCTCAAGCTCGACGTTGGCTAGAAGTACAACGGCAAGACCCACCCGTTAGAGTTCCTCAGCATCTACACCATCGCGATGCAAGCTGCTGGAGCCCACGATGACAAGGTGCTTGCCAATTACTTCCCGCTGTCACTTAAACACAATGTTATGTCGTGGTTGATGCACTTGCCGGTGGATTCCATTTCTTCTTGGTCGGATTTGTGCCATGAGTTCATTGGCGCCTTCACCGGAAGCCACCAAGCTCTCATGGCCAGGCAAGCGATTTTCATATCATCCCCCAAAACGAAGTGAAATCCTGCGCAAGTACATACAAAGGTTCAACCAGGTGCAGTACAACATCCCAGATGTTCATCCCGCCGCCGTGATCAGCGCATTTCATCAGAATGTGCGCAACCACAAGATGCGTGAAGAGCTGGCGATGAAGAAGGTCAAAGATGTGGCCGAACTTTATGTTCTAGCCGATAGGTGCACTCAAGCTAAAGAGGGGAGGAAGTACCCCGGCGAGGACGCCCTCGCGAAAACTGACTCCACAGACGAAGGCACAACCACCCCGACGAAGAAGGGCCGGCGCCGCAACAGGAAGCACAAGGGCAAGACCGCGCTTGCCGTCGAGGGATCCAAGGACACTGATGATGTCTACTACACAACCTTCTTCTTGTAGACGTTGTTGGGCCTCCAAGTGCAGAGGTTTGTAGGACAGTAGCAAATCTCGTGAGCACTAAAGTTTCTGTTTTTTTACAGCATGATCAACAAGACTTTCCCCAAGTCTTCCCAACGGTTCTACTTGGCACAAACACTAATTAAAACATAGAAACTCAATCATAACAGAGGCTAGATAAATTATTTATTACTAAATAGGAACAAAAAGCAAGTAACAAAAATAAAATTGGGTTGCCTCCCAACAAGCGCTATCGTTTAATGCCCCTAGCTAGGCATGATGATTTCAACGATGCTCACATAAAAGATAAGAATTGTAACATAAAGAGAGCATCATGATGAATATGACTAGCAAATTTGAGTCTAACCCACTTCCTATGTGAAAGTGCTAGTGATCGACTAGAGGGGGGTGAATAGGCGATTTTTATGAAAGTCTTCAAAACATGGAAGTTTCGAAGGCAAACGATAGAAATAAACCTATTACCATGCAGCGGAAGGTAGACCACACTAAGCACGCCACAGTTAAGTATTGAATGAAGTGAAAGCACAACGACTAATAGCAGCTAGGCAGTATAGATCAGGTAGGAAGATAGTATGAAGCCAATCAGAACAAGCAGTCACTCAATGAAGACAAAGGATAATGCAAACAGGCAATGACTTCACAAGGACCAACTGTAAATAGAGAGATGGGAGGGATAGAACCAGTGACTCGTTGAAGACAATGATTTGTTGGACCAGTTCCAGTTGCTGTGACAACTGTACGTCTGGTTAGGGAGGCTGAGATTCAATTCAGAAGACCGTGTCTTCACCTTATTCCCCTTGAGCTAAGACACCCAGTCCTCGCCCAATCACTCTGGTAAGTCTTCAAGGTAGACTTCCGAACCTTCACAGACTTCGTTCACCGGCGATCCACAATGACTCTTGGATGCTCAGAATGCGATGCCTAACCAGCTGGAGGATTCACAGTCCTCAAGTGTAATAAGTCTTCAGATCACACAGACAGTAAGACTTAAGTGATGCCTAACACTCTTTGGCTCTGGGTGTTTAGGGCTTTATCCTTGCAAGGAATTCTCTCTCAAAGGCTTCGAGGTGGGTTGCTCTCAAACGACAAAAGACGTACACTAACTCTGAGCAGCCAACGTTTATGGTTGTAGGGGGTGGGCTATTTATAGCCACTAGGCAACCCAACCTGATTTGTCCGAAATGACCCTGGGTCACTAAGGAACTGACACGTGTTCCAACGGTCAGATTTCAAACACACAAGGCAACTTTACTTGGGCTACAAGCAAAGCTGACTTATCCAACTCTGAATAAGATTTGCTCTCATAGTCTTCACTCGAAGACATAGGATTTTGGTTAAGCATCACTTCAGTCATTCTGACTGGTTCTCTTGGACCCCACTTAACAGTACAGTGGTTCCTATGACTCAACAAAGAAGAAAATGAACGACGAAACTACTAAGTCTTCGCGCTCCATAGTCTTCACGTGATGTCTTCTCTTGTCATAGTCTTCAATGTGAATGTCTTCACATACCACCTTTGACTTCAATGTCTTCATACATTTTTAGGGGTCATCTCTGGTAGGAAAACCGAATCAATGAGGGGCTTCTACCTGTGTTATCCTGCAATTCTCACAAACACATTAGTCCCTCAACCAGGTTTGTCGTCAATACTCCAAAACCAACTAGGGGTGGCACTAGATGCACTTACAATCTCCCCCTTTTTGGTGATTGATGACAAATTGGTTGAAGTTTTCAACGGGGAATAAAATATGTGAAATTGTAAAGGATAGGGTATTGTCTTCGTAAGTTGCAAAGGCTCCTCCTGAAGATGTGCATATAAGTACTTTGCTCTTGGAATGCAAATGCACATGGCAGGTTGTACTTGTGGAGATCCTCTTCAACTTATGATGACAATTCATCATGCATGATTTGATATAACAAAGATAATGACATGCATAATGAAAAATGGACGTCTACAAAATGACCTAAGTGCGGAAGTTATCATCGCACATGCGGAATTTATCATCGCATCACAGAATAGCAAATAAGTAGCAGACGACCATCAAGTTTAAGTGTTACAACTCAAAGAACCAAATATATCAAAAAATGAGAGTTGTAATCACTTGGCAAAAGTAGAAAAAAAGTAAAGCAACCACCCATATGGACCCGCTTGCAGACTATCAACTCATATGCTTCTCCCCTTTTGTCAGTAAGGACCAAAAAGGTTTGAAGACATAGAGCGCCTACTCATTCCCATGAGGTGCATGCGAGGCAGCAGGGTCGTCGTTGAGGTCCGGTGGTGCAGAGGAACTTGGTGCAGTGTCGACACGCGCTGAAGTTGGAGGAGGTGAAGTTACATCATCTTGGTCATCAATGACTCTGGCGTTCACTGTCGCAGCTAAGGACGAATAGTCAGAGTCTTCAAGTGAGGGAGTCCGACGCAAGTGAGCATTCCTGGGAGGAGTTGAGTCAAACTTGAACTGTTCGGTGAAGCCATCGTCTTACAGATCAGCTTCAACACTCAGTAATGTCAAACTCTTCCATGATCTCCGACAGGTTTCATGAGTGACAAAGGCATTCTTGGTGGCAAGATTGCGAATGCGGTTGACATCCATTAAGAGGCTTTGCATCTGACGCTTAAGCCAGTTGTGATTTTTGTCCTGTTTCTGGTGTAGCGCGACGAGAAGCTCTCGGTCATTTAGGACACGAGATCGCCTTCGAGGCCTTTTCGCAATGGTGCTACCAGTGGCGTCAGTTTGAGCGCAAGGGGCACGTGTGTTGCCAGTAAGAGGATAAACACGAGAAACTGCTGGAACTCCTTCAATAGGCTGGGTGAAGCTTTGGTGATCAACATTGTGAAGATAAATGGGATCCTTAGCAGGCTCTGGGTAAATAGCTTCAACTGACAGATCAACCTCTGGCAAAAATATAAGATGATTGCGCGTAGACGGCTGATAGTTGAAGGCAGAGTGACGCTTGATAAGACGCATGACCCATGAAGCATAGAATTTCAACCCAAAAATGTCGGAGCCAGACCAACTGCCTGATGAAGAAGTCTTGAGCATTGAAGCTGATGCCATTGAAGATATAGAAAACCAAAGTCTTCATTGCTCCTTCAAGCTTCGCTGCAGATGAGTGCCCTTTGACAGGCCATAGAGTCTTCCTGATGATATGGTAAATGGTGTGAGGCAGGTACTCTAGGTCTTCAACAAAGAACTCAGATGGGTATTCAGCATCGTGAGGCATAGGCTTCATCATGCTTAGCATTTGACTCATGTTGGGTTCTGGCTTCTGAAAAATGCTTTCCAAGGCATTCTGGTGTTGTTGACAACCTGGTTCATAGTATTCACCAGGAGTAGGCAGGCCTGTGAGCTCAATGATATCAAGAGCTTTGGCTTCATGATGGACATTGCCTGTCATCCACTCAAGGACCCAAGTCTTTGGATCCCTGTTGTAGCCTCGAATGTGAAGAGTTGCATAGAACTGTAGCAGAAGCTCTTCATTCCAGTGTTCCTTATCGGTGACAAACTGTAGCAGTCCAACATCTCTGAAGCAATCCAACGCTTCTTCAAGGCAGGGCAGGCCAGCTATAGCTTCAGAGTAGAGGCGCATATGTGGAAATATGCGCCCTTGATTATATAGGACGCAGGAATAGTAGCTGCGCTGCTGATAGCTCCAGAACCGATCTGATGAAATGCGAGGTCTGGTATAAGGGTTCTTGGCGCTATTGAAGAAGGTGTTATGTGCCACGAAGCCATTCACATTGAAGACCCCAGGTGAAGTTGCAGTGCCTGGGAATCGTGGAAGTCTTGGCTTGGGCTTTTGGACTTGAGGTTTGTGCTTGACATGATATTCAAATTGTGGACCCGCAGCAGGTGGAGGAACTAGAACAGGCCAGCGGACCATAATAGGCTGACCATAATCAAATGCCAGCTCAATTGTATGAGGTCTTGGAGGGGGAACATGAGCATTGGCATTGTTGTCATTGGCTTCAAGGGCCACATTGGCTTCAGGTGCTTGCACTGCAGGTGCTTCAGTAGTGGCTTCGGGCACTGCAGTGGCTTTAGGCGCTTGGACTTCTGGCACCGCAGTAGCTTCAGGCGCCGCATTAGCTTCAGCCATGACAACGTCATTGGCTTCAGCGGTGATGTTGGTGGCCGCCTCAGGGTTGTTAACCTCCACTTCAGAAGATGGAGGGTTGGACACGTTCTCCACAAGAACAACATCTTGGTGGGACAGGGGTGTACCAACTCTTTCTGCTTCAACACTTGGTTCTTGTTCTTCATCGGCTGATGCGGCCGAAATATCTTCAGCCATTTTGGCTTCGGACTCAGATACGTGCAGAGTGGGAGTGACTTGGGGCCTTGGTCCTTTGCAAAGCTTGCGTAATACTGGCGACGCTTGCGGAGATGGAGTGTGCTGGGCCTCAAAGTCATCGTCATCTTGCACTGGTGAGGTAGCTTGCGGTTGGGGAGAACTTGGGGTGTCTTGTCGTTGTGGGTGATCAGCCCATGATGCATCCTGAGCAGTTGGCGTCAGAGGACGACCAATGCTGATGAGTTCGCTGTGCGTGAGCACAGGCGATGATACCAATTGGTGGTCGATCTGAGGAAGGACTTCATCATCTTCAACATTGTCATGAGGACCAATGTCTTCAGGTGCGGTGGGGTCAACAGCTGGATTGTCTTCAGCTTCAGGAGCCTCTGGAGAAGCAGGCTCATGAACTATCACTTGGCGTTCTTGATTTTCAGACACAGGACGAGCCACTGAGATTGGCTCGACTTCAAGGGGCTCTGTGGGAGCAGCCCGATCTCTCTTCTTGGTTTTGCGTTTCTTAGTTGGAGGAGCATCATCAGTGGTGCCCTTGGTTTTGCGCTTTATGGCTTCAGCTTCAGCTGCCCTTGTTTTCTTCAGTTCTGAAGCCACTGTGGGGACCTTAGGCTTCGAGCCTGTCATACTGGCTGGGAAGACAATTGGATGTACTTCCTGCCTTGGTGCTTCAGGTTCTGTCACAACTGGCTTCTTCTTCTTCTTAGCCGCCATTCTGGGGTCGATTCCTGGTCGCCCCAAGGCCTTGCGCTTTTCAGCCTCATTGTATCCTTGGACACATTTAGCAGCAAGATCCTTCATGCGCTCACGAGAACCTTTGGCTTCTTCGCGTTTGGTTCGGAATGCTTCCTTAAGCTCATGCATCATGGTCTAGAAGTTCTGAATGTCTTCAACATTGAGCTTGGCCATGTGCTTCTTGAACTGAGCCTTTTCATAATCTATCTTATGCTTCAACTCAACAATCTTCTGAGCTAGAGCCAGCTCAGCAGCAATGGCTCCATGGAAGGCGACGCTGAGGCCAATGGGAAGCTGAAGATCATCGAAGCTAACATTTGGGCTGTCAAACCACTCATCAATGAATGTGTTGATGATTTCAACGTCAAAGAGAGGAAGGTCATTGAAGATCTCTGCCTCTTGCTTGCTCTTGATCAATTGCTCAAGAGCATCATCACCAAGATCGTCGTTGCTGGACAGATCAATGGCGTCATTCTCATTTCGCAGAACAGCAGCAGGGGTCAGTGCTTGGCTGGTGGGTTGCATGGGCAGCTTCACTTTGGAGGGCTTGGAGATGCGTGACAAATCTTCAGACTGCACACTGTGTTCAGGAGGTGCAGTGGCCAGAGGCTTCGCCCGTGAGACCTTTGGTGTAGGGGCAGGCTTTGAAGCTTTAGGCTTCTTCAGCTTCTTAGGCTTCGGTGGTGTAGGCGCTTCATCAGATTCAGCATCGTCTGCAGGTTGATCCACGACTGCCCCTTGAACCATAACACGAGTGATGAGACCTTCCAGGTTGTAGAAGGGCCCAACGAGATTCGGTTCAGCTTCGCGTGAGCCATCGGCACGAGGAGCAGAGGGACCTGGGTTGAAGTCTAAGCCGCGCGACTTCTTGTTTTCTTTGGCCGAGTTCCTGGCAAACTGAAGGTTGCGCTTGAACAGATTGTCGTCACAACACCATAGCAATGACGATGGGTCTGCATTTGCGGGCTGTGGTCCATGTACCATACAAGGATAGAATCCTTGTTCAATGGCTTCAGCTCTGGACCTGGGTTGAAGATTTTTGTATAGGATGTCTCCCCACGGTCGCTTGATGGCATTCTTCTCAGCATACTCCTGGGTCACGAACCTATACTTAAACCACTGTTCTGCCCAATATCTTTGAATCCATTGGATTCGAGTTTTCCACTGATTGTAGTCCTCCTCCGGATCTGTATTGTACAGCTCATAGAGGTCAGGAGGCAAATGTCTTGAGGAATTGCCACGACACTGTCTACCACCCTTCCTTGCAGATTTTTCTGGTGCCATGAAGTTTAAATTGAAAGGCTTCAAAACTGTCAAAGTCTTCCGTCTACTGGTCAGACAAGAACTGGCTTCAGGGGAATTTATATGATGCTGTAAGAATTCTGCAAATGAATGCAGACTATGAGAACCAAGAGATTCTCCCACGGACATGTACCTGTGACAGCATTAAGGTGCGAGGGAAGGGGAAGAGGTCATATGCATTCTCAGAAGATTTTGAAGATAAATCATTTTAGAAGACATTGACCTCATAGTGCGAAGACATTCACTCATAGATAGAGAGTTGGTTTCAGATTTGTACGAATCCACGAATAAGTACAAGTGAGGAATCTAACTACTTTGTGAAGCATAAGTGAACATACTAGGCATATTATAAGATGCAGTATGAAATAGATCCAACTTGTGTGAATAGAAACTGGTTGTGGTAGAAAATGATGAATCTATAGGATCAAAGGGGCCGTAAAAAGGAGGTTTTATTTACCACACGAAGAACTGCTAGATGGAGTGGGAGAGGAGGCCGAGCAGTTCGATCTTCCGTGCCCTAACTTGGTGATGGAGGACACCTACGGCGACGGCGGAGAAGACGATGTCCGCGGCCGGCGTGAAGACGACGTCAGTGAGGTCGCGACAGCTAAGCGCTTCATCGCCGGCATCGTCGAGGGCTAGCGGTGGCGCTAGGGTTTGTGCGAGAGTGGAAGAAAGGATAATGACTGGGGTGAGGCGTGTATATAGGGACAGGGACGGCACAATGTTATTACACAGGTGCCCCTGGTGGTTCACATCTGAAGGACACGTGGCTATCATGCAACACATTGGAGGTTGTTCCATGTTCCCACGCACGCCTGAATTGTCGGGTGGTCGTTCCCACTTCTCCGGGTTTCAGGTGAAAGGATTTAGCATTGAAAACGGATTAATGTTTATCTCTGTGTCTTCTGCTGACAAGGATGCAGAGAAGACATTTTGACAATGTCAATAGAATGCATATGATTTGGAGAGATAGACTTAGGAAAGAAGCATAGAGGGGTTAGGGTCCGATCACATTCACTTAGTTTAAAAGATTCAGCAAGAAGCCATAGCTATAAGTGAATGCTGTAGAGGACAGAAACCAAATCAGTACGTTGAAGATAAACATGAGGTCATGTTAACATTGAAGACAAACAAAAAGCGAAGACTTTGCAAATGTAACGCCATGTGAGAAACACTTCTTAGGGAAGAATTTTGTGGCGGCGTTACCCACCGTATAGGAAGTATTAGACCCAAAAACGGCGCACAACTTTCGTGGTGCTCTGAAGTCAAATTCCACGTTAATGTATTCACACTCAGAATGCAAGTCTTCATTGATTGAAGACATACGTTACTTCATGTGTTGCACATCTAAGTCATCAACATGCACAAGTGTTAGGAAGTGTGCCTGATCAGAGGACATTTGAGGATTCCAAGATATTTAGCTCACACCGTAACTTGCAAAACCTCTTCTCATCCAAGGGCTTTGTGAAGATATCTGCCAATTGATCTTCAGTGTTGACGTGTATGATATCAATATCTTCCTTCATAACATGATCTCTGAGAAAGTGATGACGAATTTCAATGTGCTTTGTCTTTGAGTGCCGAACTGGGTTGTTGGCAATCTTGATGCGCTCTCGTTGTCGCAGTAGAGTGGCACTTGCTTCAGATGGATGCCATAATCTTTGAGTGTTTGCTTCATCCATAGAAGCTGAGCGCAGCAAGATCCAACAACAATTTATTCAGATTCAGCAGTGGAGAGAGATACACAGTTCTGCTTCTTTGAAGACCAACATACAAGTGATCTTCCCAGAAAATGACATGTCCCTGATGTAGACTTGAGATCCACCTTGTCACCAGCATAATCAGCATCCGAGAATCCAACTAGATCAAACTCTGAGCCCTTTGGATACCATAATCCTAGTGTTGGGGTGTGAACCAAATATCTAAGAATTCGCTTCACAACTAAGTGATGCGATTCCTTTGGTGCCTCTTGGAACCGGGCACACATGCAAACACTAAGCATGATATATGGCCTAGATGCACATAAATAAAGCAAAGAACCAATCATGGAGTGGTATACCTTTTGATCGAACTCTTTACCATTGTTGTCGAGACCCAGATGGTGTTTGGCTGGCATTGGCGTCGTGTAGCCTTTGCAGTCTTGCATTCCAAATTTCTTCAGGCAATCTTTGAGGTATTTCTCTTGAGATATGAAGATGCCGTTGCGTTGCTGATGTATTTGAAGACCAAGGAAGAACTTCAGCTCACCCATCATGGACATCTGATATTGCTCTTGCATCATATATCCAAACTCTTCACTGTATTTCTGGTTAGTGCAGCCGAAGATAATGTCATCCACATATATTTGGCACACAAACAGTTCACCATCACATGTCTTCATGAAGAGAGTGGGATCCAGGGAACCAGGTTTGAAGCCTTTGCTCTTCAGGAAGTCTTTGAGTGTGTCATACCAAGCTCGAGGGGCTTGTTTAAGGCCATACAGTGCCTTGTTGAGTTTGTAGACCATGTCAGGATGTTTTGGATCTTCAAAGCCAGGCAGTTGTGCAACATACACTTCTTCTTCAATCTTGCCATTGAGAAAAGTGCTCTTCACATCCATTCAGGTTCCATGAAGGATTCATCAACTTTCTTGGGTTCAGATATTGAGACGAATGCGAAGTGCCCACAGAAATTTGCTAGCTGTGTTGCCCTTGAACGAGTGAGTGGACCTGGTGCATTGATGTTGTCAATTATTATCTCAATCTGTACTTCATTTGCAACACGAGGATGAATAGGACGAAGATTTTGCTCTTGCTGATCATTGTCATTGTTAGAAGGATTGTCGTCAGGCTGAGCATTGTCTTCATGTTGATCTGATGCAGAGATGATGAGTTCCTCTTCAGGCTGAGCTTCAGACGGTATGATTTCTCCAGTTCCCATGAGTTTGATGGTTTCACTGGATGGAGCTTCATCTAGCACATTTGGCAGGTGCTCTCTTTGCGAGCCGTTAGTCTCATCGAACCGCACATCCACAGTTTCAACCACTTTATAGTGAAAGAGGTTGAAGACTCTGTAGGAGTGCGAATCCTTTCCATATCCAAGCATAAAACTTTCATGTGCTTTCGGTGCAAATTTTGAAGTGTGATGTGGATCCTTGATCGAGCACCTGGCACCAAATACTCTGAAGTAACTGACATTTGGCTTCTTGCTAGTAAGGAGCTCATAGGATGTCTTGTTCAGAATCTTCTGAAGATAAACACGGTTGATGATATGACATGCAGTATCAATGGCTTTAGGCCAGAACTTTCTTGGAGTCTTGTATTCATCGAGCATCGTCCAGGCCATATCAATAAGTGTTATGTTCTTGCGTTCCATGACGCCATTCTGCTCTGGCGTGTACGGAGCCGAGAATTCATGAGTGATGCCCAAGGTATCAAGATAAGTGTCTAGGCCAGTGTTCTTGAATTCAGTGCCATTGTCACTTTTGATGTGCTTGACCTTGACGCCATAGTTGTTCATGGCTCGATTGGCGAAGCGTCTGAAGACATCCTGCACTTCAGTCTTGTAGAGGATTATATGCACCCAAGTATATCTTGAATAATCATCAACAATGACAAAGCCATAGAGACAAGCAGTAGTAGTAAGAGTTGAGTAATGAGTGGGACCGAAGAGGTCCATGTGGAGCAGTTCGAAGGATTGAGTCGTTGTCATGATTGTCTTCGAGGGATGCTTGGCCCTCGTCATCTTTCCTACTTCACAGGCACCGCATAAGTGATCCTTCTTGAACTTGACGCCCTCGATGCCTATGACATGCTTCTTATTTGCAAGAGTGTGTAAGTTCCTCATGCCAGCATGCCCTAGCCTCCGATGCCAGAGCCAGCATTCAGAAGCTTTTGCTAGAAGACATACGACAAGCTGTGGTCCTGCTGAGAAATCTACCACGTACAAATAATCTTTCCGATACCCTTCAAAGACTAGAGACTTGTCAGATTCCATTAGAACAAGGCAACGATATTTTCCAAATATCACAATCATGTTTAAATCGCAAAGCATTGAGACAGACATTAAGTTGAAACCAAGGGATTCAACAAGCATCACTTTATCCATGTGTTGATCCCTTGAGATGGCAACTCTACCTAGACCCAATACCTTGCTTTTACTAGTATCAGCAAATGTGATGTGACTCTTGTCAGATGGACGTAAAGTTGAGTCCATGAGAAGACTTCACTTGCCAGCCATGTGATTAGTACACCCACTATCAATAATTCATTCTGAAGCAGCTGGTGTCATACCCTATAGTGCAGTTAGGGGGATAGGCTTCATGAAGAGAATTGTGAAGCATAAACATTTGATGAGCAAGTGGATTATGAAAGCTTAGATCGAGGTTAGGACTGATAGGGCAAGTAGCAAGCGACTCAGGAACAAAATACATAATAAGACCATTTGGGAATTTGATCTTGCGCCCTACAAGATGTTTAAGGTCCCCAGCAATAGCTTCAAACGAATTTGATTTTCGGCTGGAGACCTTTCCCTGCAAAAGAGAGTTAAGCTTTCTTAGCCAACCACATCTTCAAGGGTGGCTTCGAAGCAATGAGTCTAAGTGCAGCATCTGAGAACTTTGGCTTTGGAGCCCTAGCAAAAAGTCTTGCAGGTGGACAATAGTACTCATAAGAATAACCAGAGTAGTTCTTAGTCTTATGAACATGGCGGTTTGATGAAACACGCTCATAGTCATAGGCCTGAGTATGGCTTCCCTGCAAAACATTTGCATTAGTGCTACTCAGGTGAGTCCTTTGTCTGTATGAAGCCTTTGGACCATATGAAGCCTGTGGTCTGGGGTTTGTCTTCTTCACTTGTGGTGTCATGGCGACATTGACAGGAAGATTCTCCAACAACCTTTTCGGCACCCTGACTTTCTTCATAGGTGGCCCATTCCTGCAGTTAGTACCAATATACCTGGTAAACACTTCACCATTCTGATTCTTAAACAATTTATAGTTTGCATCAAAGGATTCATCAATAATAATGGGATTAGCACAAATAAAGCCAGACAGGGTGGATGGATCCACTGTAGGTTCCTTTGCAGCAACCCATGTGGTTTTGGGGTACTGCTCAGGTTTCCAGTAAGAGCCATCAGCATTCATTTTCCTTTCGAACCCAAGACCCTCTTTCCTAGGGTTTCGGTTCAGGATCTGCCTTTTGAGGACATCACATAGTGTCTGATGCCCTTTGAGACTTTTGTACATCCTTGTTTCAAGCAATGTCTTCAACCTAGCATTTTCATCAGCAATAGCAGTGGTATCCTCAGCAGAGGGGTTAGTTACCACATCAACAGTTGAAGATATTGCAGTAGTAGCAGCAGTAGAACATCCAGCAACAGAAGTAGCGTTGTCACGCTCAATGCATTTAAGACATGGTGGTTCAATCCTAAGCGAAACTGATCTGTTTGGCGCGAAGTGACTCGTTTTCCTTTTGAAGATCTTCATGAGCCGCTCTCAATTTCTCAAGATCTTGCTTCCTTTGAAGATAATCATAGGAAAGCTTTTCATGAGTTGTTGAGAGCGTTTCATGACGACTTTCAAGTTCCTCATACTTAACATGAAGATTTTTTATGTCTTCAATTAAGGACTAAGATCGAGTCATTTCAGCGTCTAACAGGTCATCGCTTTTGTCTAACAGTTTTTGAATATGTTCCATAGCTTTCTGCTGTTCAGTTGCAATTTTAGCAAGTGTTTTGTAGCTGGGTTTGGAACCACAATCAGAGTCATCTTCACTGGATGTTTGATAGTGAGTAGTGCGTGTGTTTACCTTGGCACCGCATGCCATGAAGCAGTAGGTGGGAGCGGAGTAGTCCTTGTCATTTGCATCAGTGTCGGTGATGAAGTCATTGTCTTCAGTGTTGAAGATGGACTTGGCAACGTATGCTGTAGCCAGACTTGCAACGCCAGAATCGGACTCCTCCTTAGACTCCACCTCTGCCTCCTCAGAAGCGGACTCCTCCTCTGAATCCATTTCCTTGCCAACAAACACACGAGCCTTGCCAGATGAGCTCTTCTTGTGTGATGAAGACTTTGAGGAAGACTTGGAAGAAGACTTTGAGTATTTCTTCTTCTTCTTGTCGTCAGAATCATACTCCTTGCTCTTCTTCTTCTTGTTCTCATTGTCCCACTGCGGACACTCAGAGATGTAGTGGCTAGGTTTCTTACACTTGGGCATGTTCTCTTCTTGTAGTCATGAGCAGAAGCTTCATCATTCCTTGAGCTTGATCGCGAAGACTTTCTGAAGCCTTTCTTCTTGGTGAATTTTTGGAACTTCTTCACAAGCATAGCAAGCTCATTTCCAATGTCTTCAGGATCATCAGAATAGCTGTCAGATTCTTCTTCAGATGAGGAGATAGCTTTTGCCTTCAAGGCACGAGTTCGCCCATAGTTGGGACCGTAGATGTCTCTTTTCTCAGAAAGCTGGAACTCATGTGTGTTGAGACTTTCAAGTATGTCAGACGGATCGAGTGTCTTGAAGTCAGGGCGTTCTTGAATCATCAGGGCTAGGGTGTCAAACGAGCTATCAAGTGATCTCAGGAGTGTCTTGACGACTTCATGCTTGGTGATCTCAGTAGCGCCGAGGGCTTGAAGCTCATTTGTGATGTCAGTGAGTCGATCAAATGTGAGTTGGACATTCTCATTGTCGTTTCTCTTGAAGCGGTTGAAGAGGTTGTGAAGGACACTGATTCTTTGATCTCTCTGGGTTGAGACGCCTTCGTTGACCTTGGAGAGCCAGTCCCAGACTAGCTTAGATGTTTCCAAAGCACTCACACGGCCATACTGTCCTTTGGTCAGATGACCACAGATGATGTTCTTAGCAGTGGAGTCCAGTTGAACGAACTTCTTGACATCAGCAGCGGTGACACCTTCACCCGCCTTGGGAATGCCATTCTTCACGACATACCATAGGTCGACATCAATGGCTTCAAGATGCATGCGCATCTTATTCTTCCAGTAGGGATATTCAGTTCCATCGAAGACTGGGCACGCAGCGGAGACTTTGATTATCCCTGCAGTCGACATAGCTAAAACTCTAGGTGGTTAAACCGAATCACACAGAATAAGGGAGTATCTTTCTCTGATACCAATTGAAAGTGCTAGTGATCGACTAGAGGGGGGGGGGGTGAATAGGCAATTTTTGTGAAAGTCTTCAAAACATGGAAGTTTCGAAGGCAAATGATAGAAATAAACCTATTACCATGCAGCGGAAGGTAGACTACCCTAAGCACGCCATAGTCAAGTATTCAATGAAGTGAAAGCACAACGACTAATAGCAGCTAGGCAGTATAGATCAGGTAGGAAGATAGTATGAAGCCAATCAGAACAAGCAGTCACTCAGTGAAGACAAAGGATAATGCAAACAGGCAATGACTTCACAAGGACCAACTATAAATAGAGAGATGGGAAGGATAGAACCAGTGACTCGTTTAAGACAATGATTTGTTGGGCCAGTTCCAGTTGCTGTGACAACTGTACGTCTGGTTAGGGAGGCTGAGATTCAACTCAGAAGACCGTGTCTTCACCTTATTCCCCTTGAGCTAAGGACACCCAGTCCTCGCCCAATCACTCTGGTAAGTCTTCAAGGTAGACTTCCGAACCTTCACAGACTTCGTTCACCGGCGATCCACAATGACTCTTGGATGCTCAGAACGCGATGCCTAACCGGCTGGAGGATTCACAGTCCTCAAGTGTAATAAGTCTTCAGATCACATAGACAGGAAGACTTAAGTGATGCCTAACACTCTTTGGCTCTGGGTGTTTAGGGCTTTATCCCCGCAAGGAATTCTCTCTCAAAGGCTTCGAGGTGGGTTGCTCTCAAACAAAAAAAGCCATACACTAACTCTGAGCAGCCAACCGTTTATGGTTGTAGGGGGTGGGCTATTTATAGCCACTAGGCAACCCGACCTGATTTGTCCGAAATGACCCTAGGTCACTAAGGAACTGACACGTGTTCCAACGGTCGGATTTCAAACACACAAGGCAACTTTACTTGGGCTGCAAGCAAAGCTGACTTATCCAACTCTGAATAAGATTTGCTCTCATAGTATTCACTCGAAGACATAGGATTTTGGTTAAGCATCACTTCAGTCATTCTGACTGGTTTACTTGGACCCCACTTAACAGTACGGTGGTTCCTATGACTCAACAAAGAAGAAAACGAACGACGAAACTACTAAGTCTTCGCGCTCCATAGTCTTCACGCGATGTCTTCTCTTGTCATAGTCTTCAATGTGAATGTCTTCACATACCACCTTTGACTTCAATGTCTTCATACATTTTTAGGGGTCATCTCTGGTAGGAAAACTGAATCAATGAGGGATTTCTACCTGTGTTATCCTGCAATTCTCACAAACACATTAGTCCCTCAACCAGGTTTGTCGTCAATACTCCAAAACCAACTAGGGGTGGCACTAGATGCACTTACAATATGCATAGTGATTTTGTGAGCAAACAACTTATGGGAACAATAATCAACTAGCATAGGAAGGCAAAACAAGCATAACTTTGAAACTTTAAGCACATAGGGAGGAAACTTGATATTATTGCAATTCCTACAAGTATATATTCCTCCATCATAATAATTTTCAGTAGCATCATGAATGAATTTAACAATATAACCAGCACCTAAAGCATTCTTTTCATGATCTACATGCATAGAAATTTTATAACTCTCCACACAAGCAAAATTCTTCTCATGAATAATAGTGGGAGCAAACTCAACAAAATAATTATCATGTGAGGCATAATCCAATTGAAAAATAAAATCATGATGACAAGTTTCATGGATATCATTATTCTTTATAGCACACAAGTCATCACAATAATCATCATAGGTAGCAACTTTGTTCTCATAATCAATTGGAACCTCTTCCGAAATAGTGGATTCATCACAAAATAAAGTCATGACCTCTCTAAATCCACTTTCATCAATATAATCATCATAAATAGGAGGCATGCTTTCATCATAATAAATTTGCTCATCAAAACTTGGGGGACAAAAAATATCATCTTCATCAAACATAGCTTCCCCAAGCTTGTGGCTTTGCATATCATTAGCATCATGGATATTCAAGGAATTCATACTAACAACATTGAAATCATGCTCATCATCCAAAGATTTAGTGCCAAACATTTTAATGCATTCTTCTTCTAACACTTTGGCACAATTTTCCTTTCCATCATACTCACAAAAGGTATTAAAAAGATGAAGCGTATGAGGCAAACTCAATTCCATATTTTTTTGTAGTTTTCTTTTATAAACTAACTAGTGATAAAACAAGAAACTAAAAGACTCGATTGCAAGATCTAAAGATATACCTTCAAGCACTAACCTCCCCGGCAACGACGCCAAAAAAGAGCTTGATGTCTACTACACAACCTTCTTCTTGTAGACGTTGTTGGGCCTCCAAGTGCAAATGTTTGTAGGATAGTAGCAAATTTCCCTCAAGTGGATGACCTAAGGTTTATCAATTCGTAGGAGGCGTAGGATGAAGATGGTCTCTCTCAAGCAACCCTGCAACCAAATAACAAAGAGTCTCTTGTGTCCCCAACACACCCAATACAATGGTAAATTGTATAAGTGCACTAGTTCGGCGAAGAGATGGTGATACAAGTGGTATATGGATGGTAGATAAAGGTTTTTGTAATATAAAAATATAAAAACAGCAAGGTAACTAATGATAAAGGTGAGCACAAACGGTATTGCAATGCGTTGAAACAAGGCCTAGGGTTCATACTTTCACTAGTGCAAGTGCTCTCAACAATGATAACATAATTGGATCACATAACTATCCCCGAACATGCAACAAAGAGTCACTCCAAAGTCACTAATAGCGGAGAACAAACGAAGAGATTATGGTAGGGTACGAAACCCCCTCAAAGTTATCCTTTCTGATCGATCTATTCAAGAGTCCATAGTAAAATAACATGAAGCTAGTCTTTCCATTCAATCTATCCTAGAGTTCATACTATAATAACACCTTAAGACACAAATCAACCAAAATCCTAATTTCACCTAGATACTCCAATGTCACCTCAAGTATCCGTGGGTGTGATTATACGATATGCATCACACAATCACAGATTCATCTATTCAACCAACACATAGAACCTCAAAGAGTGCCCCAAAGTTTCTACCGGGGAGTCAAGACGAAAACGTGTGCCAACCCCTATGCATAGGTTCATGGGCGAAACCCGCAAGTTGATCACCAAAACATACATCAAGTGGATCAATAGAATACTCCATTGTCACCACAGGTATCCCACACAAGACATACATCAAGTGTTCTCAAATCCTTAAAGACTCAATCCAATAAGATAACTTCAAAGGGAAAACTCAATCCGTTACAAGAGAGTAGAGGGGGGGAGAAAACATCATAAGATCCAACTATAATAGCAAAGCTTGCGATACATCAAGATCGTACCACCTCAAGAACACGAGAGAGAGAGAGATCAAACACATAGCTACTGGTGCATACCCTCAACCCCGAGGGAGAACTACTCCCTCCTCATCATGGAGAGTGCCGGGATGATGAAGATGGCCACCGGAGAGGGATTCCACCTCCGGCAGGGTGCCAGAACGGGTCTAGATTGGTTTTCGGTGGCTACGAAGGCTTCTGGCGGCGGAAATCCCGATCTATTTTTCTCTCCGAAGTTTTTAGGGTATATGGGTATATATGGGAGGAAGAAGTACGTCGGTGGACCTCCGGGCTGTCCACGAGGC
>NC_041388.1:62794392-62795137 GCF_002162155.2 Triticum dicoccoides
GGCGGGCGGGCCCCCACCCTCGTGGGCAGCCCGGGACTCTCCTGTTCCAACTCCGATACTCTGTGGGCTTCTTCTGGTCCAAAAATAAGTTCCTTGAAGTTTCAGGTCAATTGGACTCCATTTGATTTTCCTTTTCTGCGATACTCTAAAACAAGGAAAAAATAGAAACTGGCACTGGGCTCTGGGTTAATTGGTTAGTCCCAAAAATAATATAAAAGTGTATAACACTACAAAAAAAGACACATCCGTGACATTTTGGGCCGAACAAATTTTTTCTGTCATACATATGACACTTCTATGACGATAATTGTGACAAAACCCGGTATCATCATACATGTGGTGGGCTCCTACTTCTATGACAAAAAATCATGAGAGAAAATGGGCTTTTCGTCCTGGGCGGGCTGGAGACGCAGCTGCATGACATTCTTTGGGCCGTCCATGACGGAAAAAACCATGGTAGAAGCGAGGGGGAGGAAAATTTTAGGGAGTTCCCGGTTACGGTGGGAGGTCGGGGGCCGAGCGATGCGCGTTTCTCTCATACACGTACACGCGTGTGTGCGAGGCGTTGGCTCTAACTGAACCCGAGCGAGGCGTTGGGCTCTAACTGAACCCGAGCGGTTGCACTGCAGGCTGCACTGCAGGCTACACGTTACTGAACCCGAGCGATCGATCGATGGCTGTTAACTGAACCCGATCGAGCGATTCCTTGGCTACTGCTGCTAACTGAAGCTGATCAATGGGATGA
>NC_041388.1:62795147-62795733 GCF_002162155.2 Triticum dicoccoides
GGGGGGGTGGATGAACAATTCCCGGTGGGGGTGGATGAACAGAACCCCGTGGTGTTGCCTCTGGATGAACAGGACCCCGATCGATCGAGCCGGTTGTGGCTGGATGAACAGGACCCTATGGAGGGCTGGATGAATAGGACCACCTCGTGGAGGGCGGGATGAACAGTAGACGGTGGAGGGGTGCCCGTGGAGGGGTGGTTGAACAGGACCCCGTGCTGTGGAGGGCTGGATGAACAGTAGACGGTGGAGGGGTGGTTGAACAGTAGCCGGTGGAGTAGCGCGCGGTGGAGGCTAGATGAACAGGAGCCCGTGGAGGCTGGAGGAGGTCGACGGTGGATGAATAGTAGCTCGTGCAGGCTGGAGGGGGTCGACGGTGGAGATGAATAGTATCCCGTGGAGTCCCGTTTTGCGGTACGCCACACCCCTCCCGATGAATAGGACCCCCGTTTTTACCGTAGCGCTCCAACACAAGTCCGTTTCCTTCGTTTTGCGGTACACCACACCCCTCCCGATCAACAGGACCCCCGTTTCGACCATAGGAGGTACGTTTCCTCCGTTTTGCGGTACGCCACACCCCTCCCGAACA